>NW_020956862.1:40558-87622 GCF_003031625.1 Empidonax traillii
AGGGTCCAGATTCCCACTATGGAACCAAAGGACTGCGCAAGGTGATCCACGAGTCCCCCACGACGGGAGCCAAAACCTGCTTCACGTTCTGCTACGCGGCTGGGAACAACAACGGCACCTCCGTGGAGGATGGACAAATCCCAGAGATCATCTTCTACACATAGTGCTGCTCCCAGCCCAGCCTGGACTCGACCGTCCCCCGGCACCTCCCGAACTGAATCTCTGGCTGAGTTTGACCACACCAACTGGAGCCACACTAGCCAAAGGTCTCGGTGAAATCATTTCAAAGCTCATGTCCTGCCTTGTGCTAGTGCTGCTGCTGCTCTCAGGTGCCAGTTGAGCTGGTGTCCCGCTGCCAGCCAGGCTGGTGTCCCAGTGCCAGGCGAGCTGGTGTCCCAGTCCCATTTGTAGGTTGTCTGTGGCTTGTTGTTTCTCACCTCCTGATTAACCCCTATCTAACAACGTGCGGTTTTTTTGGACTGTAATGAATGTAGATGCTTTTCCACCAGTCAGAAGCAAGGAAATGAGCGGCTCTGGTTGTGGTTTCACCTGGCAGGAGATCCCCCTGCAGACAGGCACGGGCAGGGCTGGGGGGCCCATCCTCTGCTCCAGCTCAGCAGGCGAGGCCAGACCACTGGGGCTCGGCCAGCCCGTGCCCAGCACCTCCCTCCCTCCCTCCCTGCAGCCTCAGCACTCACAGCCAGCTTCAAAACTTGGGGGAAGTGGCCTCTTCCCTGAGGCTTTGCTGTTCCAGCACTACATGATCCTGAGGGAGACCTCAAACCCACCCCCCGCCGGAGGGTCCGCGGCGCTTTCCTGCCCTTCTCCCCGGTCTGTGACAATCAGTTGGTGACAGCGAGGTGACCTCCCTGTGGAGAGGGAAGGGACAGGCCCTCCTGCATCCTGAGTCCCCGTGGTGCTGCTTCCAAACCCCTGTTTCAGGCACTGGGGGGATGCTCAGCTCACCCCCGGGCAACCCCAGCACAGGGCACCTGCACTGGTCAGTACTGGTGGTTACTGGTTGTTGCTGTGCTGGTCCTTTCAGAGGGTTTGTCAGTGGAAGCAGAAGGGCACCTGCCTCACCTGCCCCCTGTTCCTGGGCATTCCTGCTGGTTCCAAGCCTTCCCTCCGTTCCTGTGCCCTGTGGGAGCAGGGAGGGGGCTGGCTGTGCCCTGCCTGGTAACTCAGCAGATGGACAGGGATGCACCGAACGGTTCAGGAGAGCGTGGAATTCTCCCACCCAGAGCCTGTGGAGGGCAGGCCCAGGAGGGAGATGCAGCACTCACAACATCACCTGCTGAGCTCAGTGACCTCGAGGACGCCCCTCTATGCCCGTTCAGGGCTGGCTGCTCCCCCTGGGGTGGGGAGAGGTGGGTGCTGCTCCTGGGGCTGCCTGACCAGCCCCACGGTCACTGCCTGCTGGGGGAGGCCACGGGAGGAAGCTGGAATGAAGCTCAGCTTGGCTGCAGGACTGGAACCAGCAGAGCCTGCGTGGGACTGGCTGGGGTTCCCCTCGTGGACCCCCTGCTCTGCTCCAGCACATGGAGGAGCCCTGTCACCCTCCTGCCACCGGATTCCACTGCTGGGACTCGAAACCTGCTTGTCCTTGGCTGGTGCTCCTTTGCTGGGTAACGGAATCCCCTCCTCTGGCTCAGTCCTGGGGCTGTGCCCTGTGCTGGGAACACCCTGCACCTCCTCACCTGCAGCTGCCAGAGGCGCCCAGAGCGTGTCCTGTTCTCCAGGAAAACAGTGTCTTGTCAGCCTGACTCCAGTGGGATGGTTCTGATACGGCCAGTACTGAAAAATAATAGAAAAAAAAAAAAAGAAAAAAAGAGAAAAAAAGAAAAAAAAAAAAAAAAAGAAGAAAAAACCCCAAAAACCTAAGTGGGTCCATGACTTGGTGACTGAACCTGACTCTGTGCAATGCAAACAGTGTTGTGAGGTGGATTCACAGCCCGGGCACCCTCGGGATGTAAATAAGCTGCTCCTGCTGCTGCCTCTCTCCCAAAGGTGGTGGGGACGTCACTGCTGGCACCCAGGGGGGCCCTGTTGGTGCCTCCCCAGGGGGGCTGACCTGGGTTCAGGTGGAAATGGCGGAACGATGGGATTTGAGAGAAGCAAAGCCGCGCACTCGGCTCTGGGAAGAGCAGGGTGGGGCTGGCCCTGCCCGGCCGTGGTGGTGCCCTCCCTGCTGCTCTTCCCTGGAAGCCTCTGTTCTCTTCTGTTACCCAAACTCTCATCCCAAATCCCACCTTCCTGCCCTCCCCCCACGGGGCAGGTCTGGCAGTGGAGGGAGAGGAGTCAAACTCTGAACGACACCCGAGCAATTTCTTGTTCTTAACAGCTTTTCCCGCAGTTTGATGCAATTCTGGCTTTTTGTAGATAGATGAATGTAATTCCTTGTTGGACATGCCTGTTCCCAAAAGTATGAGCCATCCTGTTGTACCACGTCACCTTCCGAGCGGGGCGGGGCCGTCCCCTCCGTGCTCTCGATGAATGTATCCGACGCTCTCGTTCCGTGTTCACACTCTGCTTCTGGCCAGCTTTGTGATTTGTAAATAGGAAACAATAAAGACGCCCAGGTTGTCTTTACGAGGTTTCTGTCTGATCTGAGGAGAGTTTGGTGGCTGCTGGAAGGTCAGAGGGAAGGAAGGTGGAGGGGGCAATCTGTGCTGAGCTGGCTCCCCCCGCCCTTCTCCCCCAGCCCAGGGTGGGGGTCTGTGGCTTCCCCCTCCATGGGGTGTGGGATGAGCCGGATCCTTGGGCATCCCAAAGATGGGGGAGCCCAGACCCTGTGGGGACGAGGCCCTGGTGTTTGTCCAGGGGAGGGAGCAGGATGGTGCTGGGTGGGCGCTCTCTGGTCTGTTTTAGGACTGAATTTCTTTAATTGAAAGGTTTGGACAATTAAATGCACTGAAAGCTGCCTCAGCCTTTGTAGGGGCCAGCCCGGGTGTGGGGGTGAAGGGCTGCTCCCTGCCATGGGATTCCCAGCAGGGAGAGGCTGCGGGAGCAGGGATGAGGGCTGGGAGGGAGCCTGGGCAGGGGCAGGCCGGATTCGCTCCCTGATCCCACCTCTCAGCCTTTCCTCCTGCTGCCTCACAGGAGAGAAGAGATGGATCTTCAGCTCCACAGGGTTCAGCAGCAGGAAAGGCCCACGGGCAGGGGACAAGGAACCCACCCCACCCCATCAAGCACAGAACGCAGAAGCGTTGGGTTTTAAAGATTTTTTTTTTATTATCATTTTTTGCTTTTATTAAAAAAAAAGCCCCTAAATTCTATGGCTTCCAGGAAGCATCAGAGAAATTGAAATGCCGTTTCTGTACACTTGGTTTTGTTTTTTTTTCTTTTTTTTTTTTCTTTTTTTTTTTTAAAGCAGTAACTAAACTCGCAATGGAACAAACGCTCTCACGTACAATCGCAGTATTTGGACTCCTCGCTGGAAGGACAGAGAGTCCCGGGCTCGGGCCGGGGACGGAGCCGGGCACACCGGGAATACCGGGAATACCGGGAACACGGAGCCGGGAACACCCCCAAGGCCGCGGCCCTTCCCCTCCGCGGCTCCTCTTCGGGCTCCGCCGGGGCTGCTCCGAGCCGACGTGCTGAGAAGGGGCCACTTCCAGTGAAAATTTAAGGCGATTTTTTTTTTTTTTAAAGATTTGTTTGTTTGTTCGCCTCGCTGGGGACACGAAGGCAAACGTTGCACGTCCCCTCCCCGCCGTGGCCAGAGACACATCAGCAGCTGGGGCTGCCCTGCCCGGAGGAGCCAAAGCCGGGCTTTTGACATCCCGAATTTAGGACCGAGAGGGGCCCCGGCGCAGTTCCCTCCCCAGGGCCCCCGTGGGAGCCCCCCGTGCCCCCCCAGCCCCCCCCCGAGATGGTCAGTTTGGACAAATGTTTCGAAGCAGCCACAGATGGTCCCGTCCCTCCCCCGCCCCCCCAGCACAGCCTCAGCCCCTCTCTGGGGGCAGAACAACAGGGTTTTGGTAAAGATAAGTGTGTGTCCCCCCCAAAATGTGTCACAATCAATACACACGACAGCGCACGGGGTCAGTCACGTGGGGAGCTGCGGTGCCCTGGGGGTGGTGAGGAGCACGGGGGGGTGTGGGGGGTGTGTGTGTGTGTCAGTTCCAAAAACTCCAGTTCCTCCCCGCCGGGGGCAGGCTGGGCCCTGGCACCGGTGCAGGATTCCGTGGTGGGAGGATGCCACGGCAGGAGGATGCCACGGTGAGGGAATTCCACGCTGGCAGAGCCGGTCCACCCCGCTGCCCTTCACCGCCCCGCGCTCGCCACGTGCCTCCAGCCCCAAACGTGGGGCTCGGACCGTGAAAAGCAGCGCTGCCCCTGCCCACACCTCCGACATCCAGCCCCAGGACACGGCAGCGCCACACGCGAGGCTGCTCCGCTGCCCCTCCCTGCTCTGCCACCGCCATTCATGGGTCCCTTTGGTCTCGGCCGTCCCTGTCCCTGTGTCCCCCCCGGCCCCCGGGAGTCTCCGACCCGCTCCCGGAGGGCCCGGACGGCGCCTGTATTGCTCACAAAAGTGCATCGTAAATGAACTGTAAACGCGTTTCCTCTCCCCGCCCCGCGGCCCCGGCTCCCCTCGCCGGGCGGAGCCCGAACCGCTGTCACCGACGGCCTGACCGAGGGGGGACCCGGCGGGGGGCGCGGGGCGGGGGCCCGAGGGAAGAGCAGAATTCGGTAACACTGAAGATGACGGTCAAAGACTGACGACTCAGCACTCTGCACCGAGACTCACTTTAAATTAACTTAAGAGACAAAGAAGCAACAGAAAAAAAAAAAATATTCCTCCTTAGCCCACTGCTCTCGAAATTGTCTTCGTCTTCTTCTGACAGCGACGGGTCAGAGTCTGTAGTTGATCCCCATTTCGGACTAGTTATAGACTCAAAACAAGTGACGCCGTGGATTTGTTTCGGTTTCCTTTTTTTTTCTTTCTTCTTCTTTTTTTTTTTTTTTTTCTGTTTGACGGACGCAGGAACTTCAGCGAAGTTGGGCTTGGTTCGAGTAAACGGCCACGCGCCGGGCGGGTGGCGGAGGAAAGGACAAGCAGTTTGGGGAGGCCCCGCTCCCCAGCTGCGCGTGGGGCGCTGGGGGAGCCCGTCCGGCCCGGCCCCCCCGTCCCCGTCCGGCCCGAGGGGCCGCGGGCTCCGCGGGTCAACATCCAGCCACGGCCAGAGGGAGAGGAGCCGTCGCGGCTCCGCCCGGCCCCGGCTCACTTGCGACGCTTGGTGGTTTTCCTCTTCCTTCTCTTGAAGAAACAGCAGCACCTGGGGACAGAGGGACCCGTCAGAGCCTGGGTCGGGCACCCCCATGGTCAGGGGGCACAGGGACCCCTCGGTGCCTCGGTGAGACCCCCACGTGGGCAGAGCTGCGTGGCAGGGGCTGGACCGGGGACACCACGATGGCCACGGCAAGTGACACACCTTTCACAGCAAGTGGCACCAAGCAGGGGAATGACACTGGCCACGGCATCCAGTGCCAGCCATGAGGGCCAGAGCCAGGGGGCTCCAGACAAGGAGCAGCCGGATCTGTGCATCCCCTCTGTGCACGAGCCAGGTGGGAAGGGCCGGGTGGGGTGGCCCTGCAGGGACACCCCTCGGGGGTGACAGGGGACAGCCGGGCTGTTCCTCCCCGCAGGGCACAGGACAGGGCACAGGACAGGGCACAGGACAGGGCACAGGACAGGGCACCGCGGGGCAGCCGCCGAACCCGCTCCCAGCGCGGCCCCGGGGAGGGGCAGCGGGGCTGGGCCTTACTTTGTATCGTCTGTCACCTCCACCTCGGTGGGGGCTGTGATGGGGGCGTTCGAGTGTCCTGCCGTCGGGTCGTCTGTGTTCAGCTCTCCGTTAGTGGAGCTCATCACCTGGGGACAGACGGGAGTCAGCGGGGGCAGCCCGGGATCCACAGCCCCGTCCCCTCCCCGCGGCGGGGGGGCAGCCCAGCGGACCCCCGGGCTCTCCCCAGGAGCACCGAGGTCCCTGCAGGCACAGGATGGTGCCCTGGCCCAGAGCACAGAGCTCAGTCTCGGTGCTGAGCCCTCCCCGCAGCACCAACACGGAGAGCTCCGGTCCCAGCGCCTCCGGGAGGATCCCGGCTCGCATCCCACCGGGAGAGGGGCTTGCCGGCAGCTCCTTGTGCAGGAGACACAGCCCGGGGAAGCCGAGAGCTCCAAGGACACCTTCCCACGGCGGAGCAACCGGACACGGTTCCTGCTCCCCGGCCCCGAGACCAGGCACCGCCGGGCCTGCGGGACCCAGCCCAGCGCCCACCCCGAGGGGTCCTGAGCTCCTGCCGCTGCCAGGGCAGCAGGGGCGGCAGAGTGCCAGGCTCGGGGGGACATCCGAGCCACCAAAGCGAGGACAGGGCCGGCACAGGCAACTGGGAGGGGCCCGAACGCCCTTCCTGCGCCCGCTGCCCGCAGGCAAAGCCAGGAGCTCCCTGGGGATGCACAGGGAGGCTCCCCAAGCGGCTCGGCCCCACTGAGGAGCCTCAGCCTCCCCCAGACCCACGGAGGAGCTGCCACCCTACAGCCAGTGCCCAGCCAGCGGGGCCACGTCAGGATACAGCCCCCCAAACCAGCCCGGAGACCCCCGAGCGTGTCCCCTCCTTCCCCGCAGCGCCGGGCGCAGGCGGAGCTCGGCAAGAGGGTTTGCGGGGCGGGAGCAGCGGAGGGGAGGGACAGGAGGGACAGGAGGAGCCGGGTAGAGCTCGAGAGGGGCACTCCCTCGGCTCCCCCCCGGCCTGCCCGGCCCCGCGGCGGCAGGAGGGGCCCAGCCGAACCAGCACCATCACCGCGGAGCAGCAGGAACGAGCGACAGCGGCGGGGACGGACGCAGAGACGGAGGGAGCAGCGCAGGCCCGGCCGGGAGGACCCGGCACATGGATGTCCCACCATCCATGCGGGAATGGGCCCCCAGGCCCGGGGGGGCAGAGCGGCAGCGGGCGGGAGGCTGCGAGGGCGGAGAGCGCGGGGCTGACGGTGCCAGTGCGGGACGGAGGCGGGGACACACGGCCAGGGAAGGGAAGAGAAGCAGGGTCGGAGCCGGCGCTCCGGTCAGGGAGGTGCCCTGCTCGTCGGGCACTGCTGGGACGAGCGGCACTGAGGGCAGAGCGATGCCCACCCAGCTGCCACATTGCCGTGTGGCACAGAGCCAGCTCTCCATCCGTCCATCCATCCACCCACCCATCCATCTCCAACTGCCCTCCCAGTCCCCTCAGCAGCACCAAGGGAGCCTGGCAGCCCCCGGGAAGCAGCACCAGCCTCGTCTGCGAGCCGTGACCGTCACGTCACACACCGGGGACAGGCAGCACGTGCTGCAGCCGAGGCAGGAGCCCGGGACGAGGCAGGAGCCCGGGACGAGGCGTGGCCCCGGGGCGGGGGAGCGGGGCTGATCCCGGGTGGCTCCGCTCCCTCCCGCGCCCGCCCCTGCCCTCGGCGCGTGGTTTATGTACCTGGACGGACCCCCCGAGCCTGCCGGCTGCCAGGTGAGCTCCCACAGGCTCCTCGGCAGGCTGCCCACCGGCCTGAGGATCCCACAACTCCGTCCCCTCGGGCGGCTGCTCGCGACAGGCAGGAGGAACAGAATGAAAAGAAAACAAAAGAAAAAGAGGAAGAATGGGGAAGAGAAGGGAGGAGTGGAGGAGAAAGGGATGGGAACAGTGGCAAAAAGGGAGTCGAGAAAATAAGACATGCAAAAGCAAAACCATGACCGGAGCAGATCGGGTTTGTGGTTGCGGAGGGTGCTCGGTGCAGCTCCCAGAGCGGGGACACCGGGGGCTGTGTCCCCCTGCCACCCACACACCCCCCTCACAGCCGCCCCCAGGCAGGGTGGAGCAGGGCCAGCCCCGGGCCGGGCTGGTGGCCGTGTTTGGGAGCAGGCTGGGGTGGCAGAGCCGGGCCCAGACGGTGCCACAGCCGCTCTCCATGTCCCCAGGACGACGCGGAGCCTGGTGGGGCCGGTGTGGAGCAAACGCTGCTGCTCCTCCAGGGCAGGGGATGCTCAGCTGTTCCCACAGCCAAGCTCTCCCCTGGTGAGCAGGGCACGGCCTCAAGGCTCTAGGGACACCCTGTGTCCCCAGGCTGGGCACTGCTCCCATGCTCCAGGAGCTCTGTGCTCTTCCCACTGCTCTGGAGAAGGGATGCTGAACACGGTGCTGGACAGAGCAGACCCTGCTGGGAGCAAGTTCCCAGGAATGAGCCAGAGCTGATCTGAAGATGTTTCTCTCTCCCAGCCCCTGGGCCAGTGAGAGCCAGGGCTGTGCCAGGCTCCAGGAGCAGCCAGGATGCTCCAGGGGCACTGCTGGGTGGGGAGCACAGGGAGCTGCACCCCCGGCTCCAGCCCCTTAGCAGGACCTCTGCCCCCCACGGAGGTTCAAGAGGATGAGGTTTGCTCTGGGTGCCAGCATTCCCAGAGCTGTGTGTCCTGCACCAGGGCAGGACAGGCCATGGCACTGGCCCCAGAGAAGGGCTGGGCAGTGTAGCCCCTTTCCCACAGGCAGGGAGCTGCTGGAACAGCTCTGCCCGATCCCCGCCCTGGACTGCTCCCAGCTCAGCTCCCTGTGCCCTGGGCAGAGGCAGCCTCAGCACGAGGCAAAACGCTGCCAAGCTGCCCCACCAATCCTGCCCTCGCTTGTCCCGTGTCCCCATCCCTTGTCCCGCGTCACCATCCCCTCAGTGGAAGTGGCACCACAAGCAGAGCAGAGAGTTACCCCCACAGGACACGGCACTGGGGACACAAGTCCTCAGCCTGAACCATTCCCTCACCCACCACCCTGGGCTGGCCCTGCAGCTCAGTGGCTGATGCCCAGGCCTGGCACCCCTCGGCCCTGCCACAGCCCCCACGGTGCTTCCTCCTGCTTCTGCCAGGCCACAGGGGCACTGCCCTGGGCCCCCACGAGCCACAGGCCCAGGGCTGTGCTGGGGAGCTCTCCACAGACAGCACCGGGGGAAAAGGAATGTCCAGGCTCTGCCTCCACGCCCGTGGTCGCTGTGCCCTGCTGGGCAACTCACCTGGTGTTTGGTGTGTGGCTGTGCTTTGTCTCTGTTCGGGGGCTGCACCTGCACCTCGCTGTGCATCGTGCCAATGGGCGTGGGCTGGGGACACAAGGACAATGTCAGTGCCAGCACGGAGCCCTCCCGCTGCCCTGCATCCTGATCCCACCTCTGCCCCAACACACGAAACCCCCCAGAACCAGCCCTGATCCCAGTCCCCTACCCCTGTCCCAATGGCTCCACGTGTGCTATCTGGTTGCAGCGAGCCCACGGAGGGTGCCCATGGCAGAAAATGAGGTGCCAGCCCTGCTGCTGGGGTCCCCTTGGCTCCAGCAGCCTCCCATCCCATCCCTGTGTCACATCTCCAACCTGCTGGCACTACAGCCCCAGCCTGGAGCTGGGGACTGGTGAGGATGGATGGAGCTGATCCCTCGGGCACAGGGGACGGTTGGGATCTGCATCCTCCCTGGCTGCTGGCCCTGCTGCCCCTGGGGTGCCCTGTGCCACCCAGCCCCTCCCCACTCACCAGAGGCTTCCCTGCCCAGTCGTATTCGTAGTCGAACACGTAACCGTTCCTCTCGAACAGGTCTGTGAAGAGCTTCCTCAGGTAGTCATAGTCGGGCTTCTCGAAGAAATCCAGCCGCCGCACGTAGCGCAGGTACGTGGCCATCTCCTCTGCGGGGACAGGGGGTCAGGGGCCGGGCACGGGGCTGGGGACGGGGCCAGGCAGGGCAGGGCTCTCACCTGGGAAGTTCTCACAGAGCACCTCCACCGGGGTGGCTCGTTTGGTGTCACCGATCTTCTGGTACCTCTCCTTCAGCGTGTCAGCCTGGCGGGGACATGGGGGGGTCAGCGGCACCTCCCCGGGGAGGGGCAGAAGCTCACTCCCAGGGAATTCCCTCGCCAGGGCAGGTCTGGAGGACAGCCACCAGGGAGTTCAGAAGAGCCACTGTGAGAGCAGCTGGGACTCCCCAGACAGGGGGGACACACGGACCCTACAGCTGCTCAGCACAGCGAGGGCCTGGCACGGAGCTCAGATCTGCTGGGGTGCCAACCCTCCAACACCCCGAGGGTCAAAGCTTCCCCCCCCGTGCCAGGGCAGGGCCAGGCCCACGGGCAGCAGGAGCTGGCAGTTACCTTGAGGCCTTGCCAAGGCAGGCTCCCGCGGAGGAAGTACATAAACATGTGCCCTAATGCTTCCAGGTCGTCCCTGCGGCTTTGTTCTGCACGGAGACAGAGAGACACGGGCATGTTCCCACTGCAGACACTGTCCCTGTGCCCACCCCAGGCCCTGCAGCACCCCAAACGTCCTGCCAACACCCTGAAGAGCAGGGGAGGCAGTTTGTCCCCAGCCCCACCTCTGAGAGGGCGGATCTCATTCCCTGCAGTCCCTCCCCCTCTGCCCCGAGGAAAGGCTGCCCCGTGCCCAGCACACCTTTCCCGAGGTGGGTGTTGATGCTCATGTAACGTGCCGTCCCTGTCAGGCTCTTGTGCTCTCGGTAGGGGATGTGTTTTTTGGTCTCGGGGTCAATGTACTCTTTGGCCAGGCCAAAATCGATGATGTGGATGGTGTGCTGCCGCTTGCTGCCCGGCCGCCCCACCAGGAAGTTCTCCGGCTTCACATCTCTGTAGATCAGGCTTTTGGTGTGCACATACTCCATCCGTGTGATCTGGGGCACAGGGAGGTGTCAGTGCCAGGGCACACACACCCCTGCACCCCCTCCCCTGGGCCCTGCCATCTGCCCTGCTCCCCCCGGCCTGACCATCCCCACAGGATGAAAGGAGGGGAACGTCAGATCATCCCGCCCTGGGAGACAACCCCAGCCCAGCTGCACCTTGGACACACAGGGAGGGGCTGTGTGGGGGTGAGGAGAGCCCTCCTTGACCAGGGAGGGGGTGAGGAATGGGAGGAGCAGTCTGGGATGTGCCCCCTGCAACCTGCCGGGCACTGGCTCATCCCTCCTCCCTCCATCTCCCCGTGGGGTGACCCCTGTGCCCACCCCCTCCGGGTGCCCCAGGTGTGCCAGGTGAGCCGTGCAGGGCCCCAGGGGAGGAGCAGGGGCTGAGCTCACCAGCTGGATGGCGATCATCAGGACGGTCTTGAGCGTGAAGGTGCGATCGCACAGATCAAAGAGATCTTCCAGGCTGGGTCCCAGCAGCTCCAACACCATGGCGTTGTACTTCCCGCAGGGGCCAAAGTAGTAAACCTGAGGAATTCCTTCTGCAAGACACGGAGCAGGGGCTGTGTGGGGCTGCAGCAGGGCCCTGCTGTCACAGTCACACCACTGCCAGGCAGGGACAGGGCTGCAGAGGGGGGGATGGCCCAGCACTGCCCTCCCTCCTGCTGCAGACAGCCTGGCCCTGCTCTTGCAGGCAGCTCCATCTGCACCCCTGACTCTGCTGTGGGGAGAGGGGGGGAAAGAACTAAATCAAAAGAGATCAAAGATTAGACTGTGTGTAAAACCAGCCCCTCCCCACCGAGCAGATGGGCAGGAGCTGCTCAGGACCCCACAGCTCAGCCCAGCCCCATACCTGCATTGCCGAGCTGTTTGTAGAACCGATACTCCAGGTGCAGCTGGGGGGCCCGGGACTTTATGGGTTCCTTGGAGGAGAGAAGAACAGTTAAATAGGGTGTTCAGGGGGTCTGGCTGTCAGACACCTCCTTCACGTGCTGGCAACAGCTGGAATGAGTATTTGGGATTGGGAAGAACTGGTGTAAAACAGAGATGAAGCTGCAGGGGATGATGAGAGAAAATCAGCCCATATGGGAGCCAGATCCACCCTGGCCAGAGATCTGGATGCTGGGGTAGCCATGAATGGGAGCAGGTACCAGTGGGACCACTCCAGCCTGAGGTCCCTCTGCTGCTGGCACTGGCTGAGCACAGCACAGACCATGGGCAGGGCTGGGAGAGGAGAAGCCTCAGCTCCTCCCTCCCCAGCCCCAGATCACCCCACCTGCAATGACGTGTGTTCCCAGCCTGCCCTGGATTCCGAGTGGTGAGCGGAGCTCCCCCCGCAGCCTCCCATCCATCACATCCCAACCCGCTCCCATCCATCACATCCCAACCCGCTCCCATCCATCACATCCCAACCCGCTCCCGCTCCCATCCACCACATCCCAACCCCCCCTCCAGCCTCTCCAACTCCTGGGGAGGGGCAGCATCCTCCTTCCCCGTGGCCTGAACATCACCCCCCCTCCCCAAGCACGGGGGACTCCCCCCTCTGACAGCCACTCACCAATTTGATCGCTACGTACTCGTTGGTGTAGAGGTTCTTTCCTGCAGGGAGAGACAGGAGAAGGCAATGGAAAGCAGTCCCTGCACCACCCCCACCGCAGCCCCCGAGGGCTCCCGGGCTCAAAAACATCCTGAACAGGTTCAGCAGCTCCCATAACACCTGAACAGGCCTGGAGGCACGAGTGGGAGCAGAACCCACTGTGGGGAGTTGCAACACGCCTGGTTATCACCCCCAGGTGGGGGATGTGGATTCCTCTGGGATGGGCAGGATGCTGGGGGCCGGAGCCAAGGCTGCTGGGAGGGGGCAGCATCCCAGTCCAGGCCTGCAGGGATGTGACTGGGCAAGGCAGGAACGAGGCTGGGACTTGGTGCTTCTCCCCTCATGGACAGGGGGCTCTGGGAGGGGTGGTCAGAGCCAGGGGACACTGGGCTGTGGGTGGCCAGGAGGAAGGACCCCTAGGATCACCTGGCAGGGCTGGAGTTGCTCCTGGGGATGGCACACACGTGTGTGCATGTGTGTGTGTGGATCAACCTCATCCCTGGGGATGCTCCCACCTGCCCGAGGGTGCAGGGGAAGGCAGGAGCAGATCCATGGAGTGACCCATGGAGCTGCAAAGAGGGCCAGGAGCCTGGCTCTGAGTGCCCAGGGGAGCTGAAGGGGCAGCCCCCTCGAGAGCTCCACCCTGCACTGGCCCTTTCCCACCCGTAACCCTCAGAAAGGTTGAGCTCACGGTGTCTGCACATCGTCCAGGGGTGCCCGAGAAAGGGTCACACCCGGGCAGTGTCAGTACAACCTCTGCCCAGGCCCAAAAAGGGCAGAGATGAGAGGTCTGCAGGAGCAGATCCGAGTGTTTCCTGCCGGGGAGGTGGGAGTTAACGGCAGCAGGTTCCCTTCGGAGCCGGCAGACACGCGATCCCGGCGTATCTGATGGAGCTGCATCTGTCTCCTCGGATTTTCTCCAAGCAATTTGCTTAGGGAACAAGCTCCTCCTGGCATAAGATTTCATCTGCTCTGACTGCTGCTCTCCACCTGAAGCAGCAATAAATCCTCGCCGGGTGACATCAGAGCCAGCTGCTGAGCGCCAGAGTCGGCGGCAGGATTACGGGAAGAGGGATGAATGGGAGATATTAATGGAGTGGCTCCTCCCCGGGATGGGCTCTGCAGCCAAGGAGGGGCTCAGTCCTGCTGCCTCCCTGACCCTCTCCCATCCCAGGGGACCTCTACCTTTGTCTCCTGCCTCTGCATGAACCAAATCCCTCCAGGGCGATTAGGGAGTAGGTGATTTGGGAGGGAGGAAGGTCTGGCGGGCACAGCCTGAGCCAGATCCAGGGGGTTTGGCCCATCACGGACTGGCATTTCCTGGGGAGGAGGCAGGACATCCCCCAGGCCTGTGAATGGCTCCACAGAGGAGCCCTGCAGTCCCAAAGGATGACTGCTGCCTTCAGGGAAGAATGTGCAAACAGAAAAACTCACAGCTGGGTTTTCCCTGGGTCTGAAGGGGGAAAAAATGTCAGGATACCTGCAAAAGAGCTCAGCGCAGCAGGGAGGTAGAAGGGATGGAGGCAGGAGCATCCCCAGCAGGGCTGGGATTGGAGAGCTCCACCCTGTTCATTAGGTGTCATCTGTCCTGTCCCCACCACACTGTCCCCCTCCTCCACGGCTCACTGGCACAGAAAGACACCCACAAAACTGCTCTGGGAGCTGGCAGTGTTCTCCCAGCCCCAAAAACGGGTCCAAATCACCCGATACCCCCCCTGTTCATCCCTTCCTGTAATGCCCAGGAGGCCTGGACACAGCTGATGGACAAGAGGGGCAGCAGCAAGAGCACAGACTGTCCAACCACCCCCTCTGCTTCCCTCCCCCAGCTGAAGGAAGGTGCAGAGAGCAGAACCAGCCTGTCGTAAGAACTGAAAAAAACAGGACAGAGGAAGCAAGAGAGCGAGAAGGGAGGACTGCAGGGTCCTTCCACACCAGGGAATTCCCCACTCCAGCTCCTGGAGCAGCTCCCATACCGCCCAGTGCTCACAAGGGGGTCCCTTTAACACCCAAAACGTGGAGCCAGAGGTGGCTTTGCTGTCCCCTCCGCAGGGATTTGGCAGCACTGGGCTCCAGCACCTGCTCCTGCACATCAGGGCAGCCCAAGCAGGAGCTGAGCTCTGCCCTGCTCCCCATCCAGGTGGCCTGGGGTCATGGAATCCTTCAGGAGGGAAGAGCCCTCTAAGGTCATCAAATCCAATTGTCAGCACCACCACCACGTTCACCACTAACCCATGTCTCCAAGTGCCACATCCACGCTTTCTGAACAGTTCCAGCGATGGTCCCTCCACCACTGCCCTGGGCAGCTGTGCCAGTGCTTTACAACCTTCCAGAGAAGAAATTTTCCCTAATCTCCAACCTAAACCTCTGCTGGTGCAGCTGGAGGCCGTTCCCTCTCCTCCTGTCCCTGTTCCCTGGGAGCAGAGCCTGACTCCCCCCAGCTCCCCCCTCCTGTCAGGGAGTTGCAGAGCCAGAAGGTCCCCCCTGAGCCTCCTTTTCTCCAGGCTGAGCCCCCCCAGCTCCCTCAGCTGCTCCAGACCCTTCCCAGCTCCATTCCCTTCTCTGGACACACTCCAGCCCCTCCAGGTCCAGTCCTGAGGGGAACAGTGAGCAGTAGTGACACTGCCCTGTGCCCTGCCTGGCATTGCTCCTCCATCGTGTCACCGCAGTGCCCGTGCTGGGAACCTTCGTGCCATGGCCCTGCAGCAGCAGCAGCAGCAGCAGCAGCACAGAGCTGTGCTGGGCACAGCTGGGCACTGGGACAGGAATTTGGCTTCCCCAGTGGCAGGTGATGTGAAGAGGAGCACTGGATAAGGCAGCCAGGCCAGCCCAGCACTGCCAGCGCTGCCTCAGGCCGGGCAGTGACAGCTCCTGTTAAACCAGGGGTTTAACACCATCAGAAATAAACCCAGACCTATTTCAGAGCTTGACCTTCCTCCAGAGGAGGCTCTGAACGACCAGGAGGAAAACCAAGCGTGAGCCACCAGCAAGGGTGAGCAGGAGCAGCAGGCAGGGAGTGCCTGGGCCCTTCCAGAGACACCCCTGATCCACCTGCAGTGTGTGCTGGGCCTGTGGCTCCCACCTCTGGGAGGCTGAGCCCTTGCAGGGAGGTTGGAGGGAGGATTCTGCAGGGCCCAGGACAGCAGGGTGTCATGGGCAGGGCACTGACCCACACCACAAAAGGTACCCCCTTACCCCCCGTGAGCAGCTGGGATGCTGCAGGACACACCTGAGAGCCAGAGCTCAGGAGGGCCTGGGAATGTCCCCAGCCCCTTCAGCTGGGACAGGGCCCTGGCACAGAGCAGCAGTGACCCGCTCCTGGCTCACACCCCACACACACACACACACCCACCCACCCCCGTGGTCTTCCCCTCAAATTCCTGGGTTTACTTTTAAAAATAAATTCATTTCCAGCCCTTAACTCCAAAGGAGAAGGTTCCAGGCTGCCAGCAGAAATGCAAGCAGCGGGCTGGGGGGAGAGGGGTGGCAGCAGAAAACCTGCAAAAAGCACATTTGCAGGGGTTTACTGCAGGGAGAACAGAAGCAGCAGCTGCTGCCAGGTCCCCATCCACCCCTGCACCCCACTCTGGGCTGGGGCTGCCCCGGGGCAGCTCCATGGCACGGCCTGGCCAGGGCACTGCCCTTGGGCAGGGCTCAGGAGGGGGTCAGCAGGGAGCCCCCTGCCCAGCCCAGGCAGAGCTCAGGGTGGGGGGGCCTGCACAACACCCCAGTGCTTTGGGCTCATTTGGGACCTTTCTGGTTAATGCCTGAGTGTTGCTCCTCTCCACTTGCCCCAGCCCAGCCCAAAGCACCCCTGGGCAGCTGCCTAGGGGGGGCCTGCCCCAACAAACCCTCGCTGGGAGCAGCACAAGCCTGGCCTGGGCACAGGAGCTGGCAAGGGTTGAGGGTTGCAGATCCCAGTGCCAGGGCACACGAGGCACCAGCCACACTCCTGTCACCCTGCTGTCACCAGCTTCCTGCTGGCCTGTGTTTCAGAGGGCAGCATCCCACCCCAGCACCGAGGTGGGCTGGCTGTGGGCAGGGGGGAGCTCAGGGGGCTGCAGGCACTGCCCAGGGATGGGATTGGAGGGGCCCAGGAGGAGCTGGGCTGGCACTGGATCACAGCTGGAAGCTGGCAGGGGGAGGGACAGGCACTCAGCAGCTCGGGGTGAAGCCCCAGGACATCAGCAGGGAACAGGACACAAACCTGCCCCCCTGCCCCAGAGGAATGGGGCTGCTCCAGTGAGGAACTGGCCAGCAGTGCTGTTGGGCTGGGGCAGGGCCTGGCACCACGTCTGTGCCTTGCCCAGGCTGCCAAGGCCAGCGGGACCGTGGAGAGGCAGGATCCACAGCACAGCCCTGGCAGCCCCAGCTCCCGCACACGTCATTTCCCTTCTGGCTTCCCACAAGTGCCTTATGCCATTTTTATTTTTAATATTTAATCTTTAGACAAACCACTTTAGGTTTTGGACACCCCTGTGCCCAGGAGGACACTTGTCTCGACCAGGAGCAGCTGAGCTGAGGCATCGTAAGGACAGACCCCCACGTGCCTCTCAGGGTGGTGGGGAAATTGGGCAAAGTGGCACCTTGTTTTAGGAAGACAACATCACCTTCCTCCATCCCCACTGCTGGGAGCTGCAGGAGTCACCTCCATGTGGGTTTCTGCAAGATCTCCTGGTTTTCGGTAAGAAAGGAAAAAAAGTCCAGAGAAGATCTGGGAGCTTTTCAACACTGAGCCACAGTTTGGCCTCTAAGCCCAGCCTGCCCTGAGGACCAAATCCTCCGTTCCCAGGGGAAAACTGAGTGCCCAGCAACAGCATCCCTGCTCATCACAGCAGGATCCCTCTGGTCCCTCGCCATTCCTCTGCAGCTGCAGGAATCCCTGCTCCCTGTGAAGCCCTGGAAGCACTGCTGAGCCCTGCTGCAGAGGCAGGCACACCTACGGAAGGGAGATGTGATTTTAGGAGGAGAGCCACATAGCTGTGGCTTCCCCTGCCGCGAGCAGATCCTGTGCTCAGGCCTGCCCCACGTTACGGCCAGGCCCTGCAGGGTGTGCCAGGGCAGGGAGACCACGTGAAGGGAACTGGAAGCTTCTCTTGCTGGTGGCAAGGACAAACCCTCGCTGTGAGATCGACCGCTGCGGTGCCCGGAGCGAGAGAGCTCCCTGCTTGTCCCTCCAGCCAGGAGCAAACCCAGCCCAACTGCTCCCAGGGCCCTGCAGAGGCTCTGCTGGGAGCAGCACAACTGCCACTTCCACAGACAGCCCTCAGATCCCTGGGACACTCCTGTCCCCTCGGTGGAAACGAGGGAGGCCAAGGTAGGGGGGGGGTGTCACAAAGCAACAGCCACAGCTCCAGCCTCCTGCCCAGAGCAGGATCCTGGAAGAGAGCTCAGACCCACACATCCACCGGGGGATGCTCGCTGGCTAGCAGGGAGAAAAGAGGTGGAAGGACACAGGTAGACCCTGCAGGGCTCAGAGCCCTCGATCCACCCCCTCCCTGCTGGCTGTGCAGGGACTGAAAGGAGCAGCAAAGTTCCCAAGCACCTCTCCTTCCACAAGCCTTCCACAAGGTCTGGAGGAAGGCTCAGAGCTCCTCACAAAGCCACAGGAGAGATGGATGCTCCTGTGTGGAACAGGGGAACCCCCTGGCTGGATTTTAAAGAGGGCATTTCCCCAGCTCTGCAGTCAGGGGTGATCCCGTGGGGACATTCGGGGACAGGCCTGGCCCCATCTGCCCAGCCAGGGCTCCTCCCGCCCAGGGGGGCACAGTCAGGGCAGGTTTAGCTCAGAGCTCGGCTTGGGGAGGCCCTGCTTAAAATACCACAGAGCAACAAGGCCTGTGGCTGTCCCAGGACTGGCTCTCTGCCCCTTCCCAAAGCGCTCACAGCCGAGGACAAGGCTGGGGCTGGCAGGGACTCCATCCACACATCCAGTGTGCATTCCTGGAGACACCCAGGCTGTGCTGAGCAGCGGTGCCTGGCACTGCCAGGCCTCTCCCAGCTGCCTGATGCCAAGTGAAGGGTTAACAGCTCGCTCAAAGCCTCCTGGGACATTCCCAGTCGTGGGAGAGGAGCAACCTCCCCACCCTCCAAACTGGCGTTTGCTTGAGGAGTTTCCTGATAAACTCGGTTCAAAATGGAAAGTGACCACAGAAGGTGCTTGGGTTTCATTCCTCCTTTCCTCTCCCCTGCACAGAGTTTTAGGAGAGTCTCCCAACCAGCTGCAACAACTGGAGAATTCACCCAGGATAAAACACTGACCCTGCATCCCAGAGGTTTGTCCCAGCACAGTGAACACCCTCAGGCCCCCACGGGCTCCATCCCCTCTCCTGGGCACAGTGGGAGGGCAGCACCCTGGGCACAAGCAGGGGTGAGATCTGGTGAGCACACAGTGGTATCCCCTAAAACATTCCTCACGGAGCGCTGCTGCATTTGGGGGGGACACCCAGCCCAGTGTGGGCCACCACCAACAGACAGGGCCGAACTGTAACACTCTCCCTGACAAACCCAGAGGGTGACAGGCACAGGGAGGAGACGGGAACACCTCTGTGGTCAGTGCTTTGGGCTGGGTCGGGCCTTGGAAGGTCAAGCCCGGCGTGAAGGAGGAGGCTCTGCAGGAACAAGGGCAGCGTCAGCACCCCGGTGCCAGCGACCACAGCTCCTCCCTCCTGCCAGCAGCAGGAGCAGGGTGCCAGGGCAGTGCCAACCCCAGCAGGTACAGCGAGGACAAACACGACCCTTCTCACCTAGACGGAGCTCCCCGAAATTGCCGCATCCGATCTTCTTGCCGACGCGGAAGTTGGGACCCACCATTAAGACTCCCGAGTTGGTTCCAGCGCCCCGGCTTCCATGACCGCTCCTTCCTCCACCTGTCTTGGACATCCTTTTACCTTCCTCCAGCTCCCCTTTCCCTCCTCTCTTATCAAAATCCATAAGTTTGTGATACCCCGGCCTCTCCACGGTTACGCTGCTGCCATACAAATCCCAGAGCTGCCGAAAATGGGTGGGCGAGGAGGACACAAGCAGGGCTCTTCCTGGTTAATACACCATCCCGGGGGGCGGGGGGAGGGCGGGGGGGCGGAGAAGGAGGGCGAGGCGGCCACCCAAGGGTGCTGGGCTACTGAAATGTTAGTGCTTCCCGAGGTCCCGCCGGGACTGTCATCGTCGCCGCTCACAGGGAGGTCTTTGGTGGAGAGAACATCCTGTGGAGAGGGTGCTCCCAGCGCGGCTCCTCGGGCTCCCAGCTGTGGAAAAGGAGAGGGAGATGCATCAGTGAGAGGAGCCCAGGGGTTGTGGGCTCCAGGTTCCCGCCCCCAGCCCTGCAGGGCCCCTCCAGCACCGCAGAGAATTCCCATGATGATGACAACTGAGGGGTGGGAGGAGCTGGGAGAGGTTATCAGGTCCATCACAAGGTCCCTGGTGCTTATAAATAAATAAATAAATAAATAAATAAATAAATAAATAAAACCCTGGCAGTGGTTGGAGGTGAAATGCTTGATGAGCATCTTCCTGTCAGAGCCAGTTGGGAGTGACGTGGGGACAAGAGTGTCCCCATGGGGAGGGGCTGATGGGAGACCTTTGGAGGCACCAGCCCAGGCACTCTCCAGGCTAGGGACTCCAGGAGCCCCCAGGAGCAGAGGACACACGTAAATCCTGTGTTATGGGGCCCACATCAGGCCTGGGACTTCCCAGGAAGGGAAAAGAGGATGTTCACCTGCCTGGGACAGTCCCTGTGGGTCCAGAGGCCACGACAAGCTGAGTCAGAGCACTTCCCCCCAGCACCAGCCCCCGCTGTGGTGGGCTGGGACCTTCCTGCCAGTGACCCTGCCCAGGATGCAGCGGGTTTCTGTGGAATGACCACAGTCTGGACCCAACAGGCTGGGCCAAACAGGAACCCAGGACTCACTAACACCCTGCCCCCTTCCCTGGAGAGCCCCTGGTCTCCCTCCTGCCTCCTCCTCTGCTCTTACCACCCAACCTGGATGTTTGGGCTGCTGGCAGCCAGCTGGGCAGGTACCCGTGTGACACTCACTGGGAGCACCCGCTGGCCCTGGGAGCTTGTCCACACCCTGGGAGGGCACTGAGAGAGACACAGACCCCACCCCTCACACACACTAATTTCCCCTCACACCATTCACCACCTTCGGTTTTGCTCCCAGCTTGACCCTCGGCAGCCTCCCCACCCCTCCTTGTCCTCCCTCCCAGCCCCACTCCCTCCCTCACCACCTTCCTCCGCTCCTCTCTGGGCTCCTGTGACGCCACTAAAACCCCCCACGATGCCCCCCGAGAGCCCTCAGTGCCTCAGCCTCATGTTAACCCCAGGGGTTATCCAAGCAAACCCCCGCCCCTCCAGTGTCAGCTCCAGGAAATGAGCACACTGATGCTTGGCCATACCCTGTAAAACTTTTTACTGGCTCTCAATAGCTATTAATAACAACAACAACAAAAAAGCTTCTTGTGCTAAAGGGGGCGTGGGGGAAAGACGACACCAAAGCCAGAGCTCAGCAGGGGGAAGGACCGGCCGTGTGAGGGTCCATGGGAGCTGCTCCCAGAGACTGCCCCCCATTCCCAGCCCTCTCCTGACACCAAATCCTCCTCAGGGCCCACCACGCTCTCCAGGAGGGGCTGGAGCTGCAGGCTCTGCAGGGGCAGAGTGATGGGGCCATCCTGCCTGTTCACGGACAGGGAAACAGGGAGCCCTGTCCTTCCCCGCACACTCCAGCACCTCAGGAGCATCCCCAGAGCGCGGCAGGCCAACCCCCGGGGGACCACCCTGCTGCCCGGCCAAGCTCTGCCCGGCCATTCCCTTCCCCCTTCCCGCCCGTGCCAGCAGGAAGCGGGGTGGGAGCGGCAGGAGCGGGGTTGGGAGCGGCAGGAGCGAGTGGGGGCTTCCCCGCGCTTTGTTCTGCCCCGGGCGGGCTCGCACGGCCCCACACGTGACATCCTGCCCATTCTCTGCTCCCACGAGGGTTTCCGCCGCGGGCTCGGCACTCTGCGGTGCACAAACCCCCCCCGGCCCATCTCCCAAGCCCCGCGGGAGGACACCGGGAGTTGTTCCCGCACCCATTTCACAGCTCTCTCTCCCCGGCTGTGGGAGGGGCAGGCACAGCCCAGGCTGCTCCGCGAGTTCGGGGCTCGAATCCGACCCCCGTGCCCAGTCCTGGGGCGTTCCTGGACGGGCTGTTGGCACAGGGAGAGCCCTGGGAGCGCCGGCGCTGGGGGTTAAGTGATTTGAAGAGCTCCGGGCCGGCCTCTGCACGGGGATGTCGGACAAGGAGGTGAGGCAGAAGGGGAGAGTTAAATCCCGTTTAAATCCCGTTTCCTGCGAGCTCCGGGAGGCTGTGCCCTCCTCCCCCGGCAGCCGAGACCGGCCCTGGCAACAGCCCAGTCTGAGGCAGCTGGGCCAGGTTAACATCCAGCAAGGCCGCAGCTCAGATTCCCCCCCCTGCAATGCCCCCTTCCCCAAATCCAGCGGTGAGAGCAGCAGGACGTCACTGAACCGCATCCCAGTGAGTCAGGCAAGTGATGCTCCCTCAGCCTCTGCCCACCAGCGTCTCCACGGGTGAGCAAGGGCTGGGAGGGATCTATTTTAACACCCCAAGGAGACACAGTGGCTCCCCGGGCCTCGGGACAAAAGCAGGACCCACCTCTGTGCGGTGTCTGCGACTGCTCAGGTTTTCCACCCCATGCCATAAAGGGATCTCTGGCCTTTAAAACTGAGAGCAGCCTAATTAGGAACAGAAACTTTTGGGAAAATCCCAGGACTCCCAAGAGCTCTGGAGCAAACAAAACCCGTGTTTGTTAAAACACGGCAGCCTCTGGATGAGTAACGGGGACCCAGACCCGCCCCGTCCTCCCCCATTGGGAAGATGCCCCGGATAAATCTGATGTCACCTCGTTCCGTTTTGCACAGGAATCCTCACCCAGAAGGTCAGACCGAGGCAAAGCAGCCTCAGGAAAGCACCCTCCACGCTGGATTTTTTGGCCTGGGATCAAATCTGATGCAAGACGAGACTAAGAAAACTTGTTTCTCTCTTTGGGAGGGAGGGGGACGAATAAGGAAAAAAAAAAAAAAAGAAAAAAAACCACCAAAAAAACACAAACCCTGAATTGGCCTGAAGTTTGGCAGAAGAAATTCCAAAGCAAGCTGTGGTCTTAAAGCAAATAAGCACTGCCCTGGGGTGTTTGCAGGGCCAGTGCTCCCAGCCAGGATCCTGCAAGGCAAACAAACTGCAGGCAAGTGCAAGGGGGCTTCAGCACCCCCGAAACAGAACCCCAGGAATGCTGCAAGTGCCACGAAGGGGGAAAACCCACACCCCCTTCAGAAACCCAAAGAGGGGGTTTTTGTTGAAATCCCGGCTTCTTTTTCTTTGCCATCTGGTTTGGAGCGGTTCAGAGCCGCTCCAGCCGCATTTACAAGCTTTTCCCTGCGGATATGAAGGTGAGAAAAACGGATTGGGGGCTGGGAGGAGTCACTGGTTGTAGTTTTTTTCCTTAAAAGAAGAAAAAGCTGCAACGCTAGTGCTACCCCTTGTCTCAGTCCAAAATATCAAGGCTCAGTTAAGTTCCTGCCCGAATCTGCAAGTCCAAAACGCCGAAAATTTGTCTTTTTAAAAATCCCTTTTCCTGCAGAGTGAAACCTCCTCGTGGCTGCCGAGGAGGGACTCGCACAAACCATCTGGGGCACATTGTTCTGGGCCCTTTGTACACACACACCATGTTCCTGCCTGAACGAGGTTACAGCTAAAAAGGGGGCAAGACAAAAGAGGGGAAGGAGGAGAGGAAAAAACAGCGGCCCAGAGCAGGGAAATGGCTGGGGAAGGTCAGGGGGCAGGGCCGTGGCGCTCCTCGGAACAGAGCCCGGGTGTCCTGGGGCAGCCCTGGCTGGGCCAACGCTGCTCCCTCCCTGCCACAGTCCTGATCCCCACAAACCTCGGGGATGGCTCCGTGGAGCTGGTTCCCCCTCTGGGCAGGGAAACGCAGCCGCTTCCAGATGAGAGGGAAGGGAAAGCTGCTTGAGAGCACAAAAGAGAGAAGCCCCTGACACTCCGCAGCTCCAAGGACAGATCACCGCCAATCAGAGGCTAAAAATAATCCCAAACACCCCAGTGATGACCCATCAGCCGGCTCCCAGTGCAGAAATCCAGACCAAAAAGCAACCGGTGGCCTCGCACAGCTGGAACCGAATCCCAGTAAATTTCAGAAGCTGAGGAGGCCGATGAAGTCTGAGCTTCCAGGGGAGATCAAAAGTCTTAAAACAAAGCACAGCCTTAAAAGCTCCTCGGTGTGAAGCTGCAGCCAGCCCAGGTGGTGCCTGCGAGGGGCTGGAGTTGAACAGTCTGTACCTGAGCTGCAGTGCTGAGAGCCAGCCCCGCTCCTGAGGGGACAGGGACAGCTGTGCCCCCACACAGAGCTCTCCCAAAACGAGGGGCCAGGCAAAGCCTCACCAGACTTCCCTGTAATGGCACAGCACTCGTGGCTGGGTCACCTCACGCTTCCCATCCAGCAGCACCCCCAAGTCCTTCCCTGCAGGGTTGCTCTCAGTCCCTTTTTATCCAGCCCGTTTCCATGCTTGGGATGGCCCCGACTCAAGTGCAGGACCTTGCCCTTGGCCTTGTTGAATTTCCCGAGGGTCTCACGATCCCAGCCTGTCCAGGGCCCTCTGGATGCCCCATCCCTTCCCACACCACACACCTTGGTGCTGATGGGCAAACTTGCTGAGGGTTTGGGATTTTTGGAGGAAACAAGACAGTGGTTAGGAGGGTTTTTGTTGTTTTAAACAAGGAGTCCTTCCCAGACTCGGACTTGGGGCAGTTCACAGCAGCCTTTTGCTTGGGCAGCAGGAGAGTTGTAAGTTGGAAGCATGAGCTCCTCTCCCTGCTTTTGCTGATCCAACAGGTTGCAGAGGGATTTCCTGAGCTTCCTTCACCCTGGGACACACACCTCTCCTCCGAGCCAGGACAGCAGCTCACCATCAGCTCCTTCCCACAGCTGACACGTTGGAGAGGCTGGGACACATCCACTGGAGAAAACTCATCCTGGTCCCTGCACAGGGAAGAATCCCTTGTGCATGGAGAGGCAGCACTCGGAGCTCCCTCCACCTGGGACCTCCACCAGCGACAGCTCCAGTCACGGGAGAGCCAGAGCAAACCTCCTTATGGCAAAGGCAGACTGGCTTGTTCTGAGCCCATTTCCTCCCCATCCCTCAAGAAAAGAGGAGATTCAGTGCTCTGACTGAGGAGCTCCAGGAACCTGGTGGAGAAGTGAGTTTGTGGATGTGAGCATCTCACACGAGGGCTGTGCCAACCCTGTCGGGACGGAGGAGCAGCTGCCTCTCGCCAACAACAGCCCTTGTGGAGGAGCTGGAGCAGCAGGGAAGGGCTGAAGGGGCCTTTATTCATCCCACAAACTCCCTTCAACAGCAGGCAGTCCTGCAAGCAGCCGCTTTCCCAGCAGCTTGTGCTGACTGCAGCCACAAGAACATCATCCCTGACCCAGCAGCGACGGCTCCCCGGCCTCCTCCCGATCTCCAGCGCTTTTCCAGCTCCCAGCGAGGCTGGAGCCAGCACAGCTCTGTTTATTCCCTCTCCTCCTTTGTAGGTTGGTGTTGGTGTCAGCACAACAGGAAGCTCTTGTTAAATAGTTTGTTACTTAACTGCTGATGCAGAGCCGCCGGGGAACCCGCGCGGAACGTGCAGCGCGTTCCGAGCGCCGGGGCAGCCTCGCAGCTCAGCTCCAGGGATCTGAGAGCTCTTGGCTCTGCCACCACCTCCCCGGGGACTCGGGCATGTGCTGGCTCCCTGGCCCTTCACATCCCGGCTCTCACACTGGGAGAACAACTCCCCTGCGCTGGCCTCGTCCGTTCGAGTCCCTGGAGGGACGTTTTGGCTCCCGAACGGTGCTGAGAGCTCAGCAACCTCCCCCTGCCTCCAGAGACAAGAGCCCAGTGACTGACTGAAGGAATTCCCCCCCCAGAAAATCCACCTACCAGACCTGCACGCACACAGGGACAGGGGCCCACTGGCAGGGGACATCCATCAGTCACAGAGGTACTGTTTGGATCCCCACGTCAGGCCTGCGGGTGCCAAAGGGCAGCCCAAAGCCCGACAGCCCATCTCCCCCAGCACCTGCTCACAATCCTCTGCATCCCTCGGCCCCCAAACACACACACAGCTCATCTGAGTCACCAAGGACACCTCAGACACAGCGCTGTCACCATGGCCACTGCTCCAGGAGTGTCTGAAGCACAGTTCCCCTTCCACTCAGAGCAGTGCTGGCTGGCTCTCCCCTCAGCGGGGTTTCACTTTGGCCCCACAATATTTACAATCAGCAAATCTGCATGGGCAGTTTGTCCAAAACACGGGGGTTTTTTTTTCCCCCATCCAAGTTGTTTCCTATAAAGAAGGAAAGAATAAAGCCAAAGCTCATGTTTCTATCACGATTCCTTCTGGTAGTTCAGAGTTAAAAAAAGACAAACCTAGAGACAACCAACCCACAAAACCCTAAACTGTAGCAGCAAAGCTTTTAATCCAACATGATCCCAGCATCCTTGTTCCAACCCTCCCCTCCCTTCCCAGCTCTTTGCTGAGAAGGCAGTCGGGGAGGGGAGAGCCCCAACACCTCAGGGTTACACACCCAGGAAAGGGTTATTTACCCCATAGCTCTCAGCCACATCCAAAAAAAACCCCCAAAAACAACCATCCAAGTCACAAAACCACCAGGATTTAAAAAAAAATAAAATAAATAAATCATTAACGAAATAATAAAGCATTTGGTTTCTCCCCAGAGTTAAGCTGTGCTGGGAAGAAGATGGATTTTTTCTTCCTGGCTTCCTCTGCCAGCTCTCATGCCTATTAAACTTTTCTCTAAATTAGAAGTGTTCTCCTGTTACTGGTTATTTCCCTTCCCCAGGAGATTTTCGAGATGCTGTGAACTCTGGTCAGCTCTTAACCTACAACAAAACCAAGCTGCAAATTGTTTCCAAGACATTTTCTCCCAGCCTCTGAACCCAAATACGGCCTTTTCATGGATTCCTAGGAATTTCCAGTATTTTTTTTTTTAATGGTCTGTGCCACATCCTCCCCCCTGTAAGGATGACAAGAGCAGGGTTGTACCCTGGCAGCAGGGACACCACCAGTTTTCAGTTTGGAACCAGAAGGCACCAGTGAAGAGCTGGTAGGGACTCATGTGATGGATGGGGTGAATTCCCTGCGCTGGTGGGATTTTAAACCAAACAATTTCCTCCTTTTGGGTGTCCCAGCCACGTGCCAGAAAACCCCTGGACCTGCAGGACCTTCACCCTGAGGTCTCACCACAGCTCAGGGTGGATGAGGAGAATGCCTGCCCAGCAGGCAGGGCTGGGTGTGCACAGCAGCAGCTTCCCAGCAGCAGGAATTCTTCTGCACCCAAAAATACTTGAGGGGGAACCAAGCCCCTCTTTAACCTCCTTCCACCTCCATTCCCAAGGAATGGGACCCACTGGATGCACGTTTGCTCCCTGCTCATATGAGAAGAAATGGAATCAGTGTGATTCTGGCAGTCCACATTCAGAACAACCTGGATCCTCAACATCCAAACCCAGAACAACCAGATCCCAACACCCAAACCCAGAACAACCCAGATCCTCAACATCCAAACCCAGAACAACCAGATCCCAACACCCAAACCCAGAACAACCCAGATCCTCAACATCCAAACCCAGAACAACCCAGATCCTCCTGCTTTTGAACACAAACCAGCCTGCAGAGCCAACAGGCACCTCCTGAACGTCTTGGTAAGAGCAGCCACAAAGAAAACCTCACGAAGCATCTCCACCCCTGCGAGCTGCCAGTTTGCTCCCGGCCCACTGCAGGATTTCACTCTTTTCCTTGGATCTCCATCCAAGGCAGCTACACCTGGATGGAAAACATTAACTGTGCTCTCTCTACCAAGGAGCCGGAAATGCCACGATGGAAATTTCAGCAGCAGCACAGGAACCCAGCAGAAAGCTGAAAATACTTCTCTAGGAAAAATAATAACAGTAAATACACACATGCTAAAACAAGGCCAGATCTGAAACCTAGCCTGGAAATAACACACCCAACCCAAGTCACACAAAGCCATCCACGAACCAAGTGTCTCAGGGAGTAAATTTGCCTCTTGGGGCCCATCAGCCACAAATTTAACCTTCCAGCTACAGGATTCACGACCAGCAAACACACTGAAGCTCTACCAGAGACGGCCTGAAGGGAAGCAGCTTTCAGGCTGACCCTACAGACCCCACTAAAGGGCTCTGTGTTTTGATTTACACCTTTTCTGACACCTGATTGTGCCCAGTGAAGCCCCAGGGCAGCCTCCTCGCAGTTCTTGAGCTGTGTCCACCTCGGGAGCCATTCCCACGGTTCCCATGCCAGATCCACACGGCACGGACACAGCAGTGACACCAAACCACCGTGGGGTGCTGGGGATGCACGACCCCTGCTTGCAGGAGGGGGTCAGGGAGCAATTAACACCTGACTCCCCCTTCCCAACCAGCCCTGCCATCACATCTCTGTGTGTGTCACCGGCATCTCCCACTCCTGGATCCCACCTCCACGACCACCATCAGCTGCTCTCGGGGCTGCTGGGCCAGGAGAGGTTCTGGCCCACACGGCTGGGAAACGACAAGATGAGCAGGTGACCCACCCCCAGCCCCACTGCCCCTGCCACTGTCACTGTGGTGTCCAGTGTCGCTCCCTGCTCACAACTCTGTCCGGGGAACTGCAACTGCCTTTGCTCTTCCCAGAAGAGGAAGGGTACAGGTGACAGTCAGTGGACCAGAGCAGAAGCAGCAGAGCAGAATCTGCCACCTCTCAAGCGCTGGGCACACAACAAGCCCGGCTGGAGGGCGGGTGGTTTCGGTTTTTGCTAACACGGGGTTGGGAGCACCGGAGCAAAGGAAGTTCACTGCGGACAAAGCGAGTCCCTGCTCTGGCTGGGAGACCTTAAAAGGTCAGGCAGCAGAGTCCTGCTCCCGGTTCTCCGTCCCTTCCCATCTGCTCCAGCCTTTCCGTGGGACAGGCGCAGCCACCAGCCAAGACGTGACGTCGCCTTCCGAGCGAGCCCCCGCTCGCCACGGCAGGAGCTGGAATCAGTTGGGAACGTCATCATTCCACGCTCAGTGGGCTCAGCCTGCGCCGGGTCTGGGGGATCTGCCAGAGGGTTTCCCGGTTAAACAACACAATAGATCCCCAAGCTCCAAAGAGACACCGGATCCTAATTAAATCCATGCTGCTGCTGCTGTTGCAAGGCTGGCCTGCAAAGGAACCAGCTGCCTTCCAAAAGCCCGCAGCAGTTGGCCAGCAAAAAGCTGTCTACCAGGGCCATGCCTTCCACCTCTCCCGCTCCCCCTTCCACGCATTCACTGAGGTAAGAGCAGAACCTGCCTCTTTTCCAGCCAGGCCCATCCTGCCCAGTTCTTGCACGGATTTCACTGTCACCAACACGCTCATGTCAGGAGAGAGCCTGCAAAGGTTTCCAGTCAAGATCCAACACTGTTGTTTAATCCACCAGTGCCCAGAGCATAAAGCTGAAGACTCAGCTGCACAGCCAACACCGAACCCGAGAAGTTCTGGAGCAGAACAACCCAGCCAGACCTGGCTGACACACTGGGGAAGGGCAGGTCCCTCATGCTCACCTCCTGCAGCACCTGGGGTTTGCTTTCACGCCTGGTAACTCCTCGCAGAACAGGCTCTGTCTGCAAGCAGGTACCCAAAGGACTGTGTGTATCCCAAATCCCTCAGTCACATCTGTGCCCTGGGAAGCAGAGAAGCCCGAGGAGAGCTCCTGCTCACACAGCCCGAGCACAGACCAGAGAGCCAGAGCCCAGAGCACGTCCAGGGACGACAGCCCTACCCTGTCCTTCAACCCCCGCCACCGCACACGCAGCCTTTTAACCAGTTTTGCCTCAGCTCTGGGGAAAACCCCCTGGACAACTCAGCCACCCTTTCACTGCCCTGGGAGGCCAGACAGGGACAGATCCACATGTGCTCCAAGCATCTGCTTGGCCCGCAGCACCACGTGGATCCAGCTGGCTGGCGAAAGCCAAGCAGTGCCTGTAGATGAGGAGTGGGAGCTGCAGGAGCGCGTCTGCAACAGGCACTGCCGGCTCCTCTCCATCCTTGCCCAGCACCACGCGAGTTTTGAGAGCGGGTTGGACTGTGCAGGTTCAGGTGGCAGCAGTGGGACCTTTCTGTGGAAGGGATGATCCTGCTCGTGTCACAGACACACAGATTCCCTGTAACCCAGATCACAGCCTGGCTGTGCCGGCCCCTGTGCCGGGCCACGCTCCAGGAACCAGGCAGGAAAGTGCTGCCTTCAGATGTCAAGTTACTGAGCAGGCAGTAACTTCCAGCTCCTTCCCTCCCCTCCCCTGAGCTCACAGCCAGCTTTGCAGTCCCCAGGCAGTGGGGAAAAAAAAAAAAACATCTCTAGACAAATAGATAATTTTCACCCAGCAGCTGGGAACAAGCACTTCCATTTCACATCTCCCATCCAAGGCTGGAGCACCTCCTCCTGTGTTGCTGCAGCCTCAAATAAGGTTAAGACCATCTCTACCAGCACAGCACTTCCCCAGCCCTGTCCCTGAATACCCCCATGCCCTCAAAAGCCAACAGTTTTCATAAAAACAAGATGAAGTGCTGCTCGCCTTCCCCTGGATAAGGGATCTTAATGCACTTCCCGGGAATGGATGTGGAAGAAGAGCTGCCAGCGCTTCCCAGATAAACAGGGGAAGGATCTCTCCCCCTCTCCACTGCAGCCAGAGGTGTGCTGCACCTCGGCCCTGCAGCTGAGACCTGCCCTCTCTCCAGAGGGCACAGGCTGCTTAGGGACAACCTGCTGCAAGAGGATTTGACAGCCAGCCCAGAGGAACTGCAGGTACAGACACGGAAAAAACATCTGAGGGACACACCAATGGCCCAGCAAAGCAGAGAGAGGGGTACTGCGGCAGCTGCCAGGCTGTGTGCCCACCCCAGAGCTCATCCCGAGCCCCCTGCCTGGCACCTCCTGGAGTCAGAGGCCACAGCGACCCACAGAGAGCATCACAGAGCTGGCACTGCCACCACACCTCCCAGGGCAGGGCAGCCTTTGGCAGGAAAGCGTCTGCTTCCCAAGCCACTGTGATGGGCTCATTTCCCAGCCTGGCATCCAGGCTGCCCTGCCCTGCTTGCTGTCAAACCTCAGGGTCCTCCCCGCCTCCCTGAGTTTGCAGTTGTGCAGGAGAGCACAGCTGTGCTGAAACATCAGCAAGCAGATGGTTCCAACAGCAGACTCCCGGAGAATCCCAGCCCGTGCCATCAGCTCTTCCCACCAGAGCGGGGAGACGGGGAGGTGCCCTGCTCTGCCAGCCCTGGGACAGCCCAGCCGTCACCACAAGGCCAGTCCATCACAAAGCCTTGTCACACACACAGTGCTCTCTCCACTCCACAGAGGGCAGAGCAGGGCCCACAGCCCTGGGTCTGCAGCCCAGTGACAAGGACCTACGGCAAGAAACATCCTCCTGTTTGTGTAACCACAGGCCCCCAAGGAGAGAAAACGAGGCAGGACAGCAGCAACCCTCACAGTGTGACCCAGTGCCATCATCTGCACCCCCTGTCACGGGACACAGTGTGACCCCAGCCCGTGGCAGCCCCAGCCCCTCAGCCATCAGTGCCACCGGTGGATGCCACAACAGCTCCCTGCTGACAGAGCTTTATCAGCTCCTTCCTCAGCTCCCTTACCAATTCCCAGGGGTGGGAAGGTCAGGAGCAGCTCTCACCCAGAGAGCAAGGACGGGGACACCCCTGCAGCCCCCAACACCCCAGGTTAGGGACTGCTCTGGGGGACAGTCCAGTGGGGCTCCCTGGAGCAGCTCTGCTCTCCCAGTGCCAGCCCCTGCCTCCTACCCAGCCCTTCTCCTGCCGTGGGCATCACTGCAGGGGGATGCTGCCCATGGGATGGGTGATCCATGGGGACACTGCCCACGGGCTGATCCATAGGGACACAGGATGATCCATGGGGACACTGCCCACAGGCTGATCCATAGGGACACTGCCCATAGGATGATCCATGGGGACACTGCCCACAGGATGATCCATGGGGACACTGCCCACGGGCTGATCCATAGGGACACTGCCCATAGGATGATCCATGGGAACACTGCCCACAGGATCATCCATAGGGACACAGGATGATCCATGGGGACACTGCCCACGGGCTGATCCAGGCCTCGTCACGGCAGGATGAGGCTCCAGAGGGAGCAGGCAGAGGCGTTTTGGTGCTCGTGAGTCAGAGGGGCTGAGCATGTGGTGGAGTGAGATGTCCCCCCACGTGGGAGAGCCACTGGTGGGAGAGCCCCTCGCAGCTCTGCTTCCAGAGCACGAAGCACAGCCCCAGGAGCAGCAACAGGGAGCAGAGGACACAGGCAGGGTCTCACAGGGAGGGCTGTCAAGTGGTGGGAGAGACACGAGAGCAGAGGAAGAACATGACCCTTTTGAGGATGTCCTGAGAGATCCCACGGCCTTGAATCCCAGATGAGCTTCCTTCTGGCACTGCGAGGGATCAGCTGGAGCCGGGACAAGGGGGTTCAATATTTATCCTCCCAAGTAAAAGGGACATTTCCCAACCCCTTTCCTGTAATAAAGGCAAATCCCTGGATGTCTCCCTTCCCTTCCTGCCTCATGCCCAAGCTGGGTCTGAACCTTTCATCCACCTGGAAGAGATCTCCTCCCTGCAGAGGAACTTGGACAGCAGCACGGGCAAGCCTGGCACGCTCCTCCCCACGGAGCGAGGCAGCACAGTGACGCACTCAGGACTTCTTCCTCCTCCCAGCCTTTGGATGGGCTCCTGAATAACCTCAGGAGCAGGAGACTGGGGCCAGCCTGCTGCCCTCAGACTCTCACAGCAAGGCTGTCCCCACAACACAAATGGATGAACAACCTGGAGCAGGAGACCAAAGTTTAGCAGAGCACCAGCAGTGGTTCCATTTCCCCTCCCTGCGGCCTCTGAGCAGCCACAGAATGAACAAAACAACTCCCTCCACTCTGCACATCCTCTCGTGTGCAGGGGGATCCTGGCACAGCAGGGCAGACAAGGAGCCCGAGGCAAACCATCAGCACATGGCACCAGCCTGACAGTTTCTGTGCCGGGGCACAGACCTGCTCCGAGAGCAGGTGACGTTCACTCTTCCAGAAGCCACCACCTCTGGAGGGCAGGACAGCCCTGCTGCCCCAGCTGGAGCCCCTCTGCATGTCCCCAGCAGACTTTGTCTCCTCTGAACCCCAGCTTTCCAGGCAGCCACACGTGAGCAAACCCCCTCTGTTCCACCACGTGGCTCCCAGGGCACCTCCTCATCCCCCAGTAAGCTGGGAAACAATCCAAGCGGCAGCATTAGCCATCTTATCTTCCTGGCGTCCCCAGCCACAGCTCCAAGGGCTTCCCACACAGCTGATTCAAAGGACCAGTGCCCCCCAGCTCCTCGCAGCAGCTGGCTCAGAGTGTGTCACCACGGGAGGGTCATTGGGAAGAGGGAACTGAGGCACATCACTGCCACACATCACCCAGAAGAGAAAAGCCCAGTCCCCAGAGACTGCTGTGCCCTCTGAGGTCACCTGAGCACAGGCCCCTTGTGTGGACAGGGCACTAAGTGGGCACAGGGCAGTGCAGCACAGCCCCAGGAGCAGGTCAGGGGCCTGGCCCAGCGATTACCAGATTGGTTTCAGGTTTGTTTCCTGGTTCATGTTTCCAGCAGGTGGATGGAGCAGCAGTGCCTTCCTCCTCGTGCCACCCCATGCAGAGGGACACCAGCTTACATTCACCTCCTGCCCTGCTCTGCCCTTCCAGGGCTCTCAGCAGGCAGAGGTGTGGGAAAGGGGGGCTCCCAGCCCAGCTGGGGAGGGAGGCTGAGCTGTGCTGCATCACCCAGAGAACCCCGTGCAGAGCCAGGCAGGCACTGGGAGCACTCCTGGAGTACCCCAAAGCTCAGCACTGCAGCCTAAGCCAGGAGAAGGTGCTGCCCATGGGTCTGGCCTGGCAGCTCCAGCCGGGAATTCTGTGTGGCAAAGCATCCAGCTCCTGCCAGGAGACCTGGAGCCCAGCTAGGAGGCTTTGAGGAACCAGACAGCTTTTCCCTGTCACCATCAGCAACACAGGCTGGACATCAGGGGGAATATCTTCACAGAAAGGGTTGTTGAACACTGGAACAAGCTGGCCAGGGAGGTGGTGGAGTCCCCATCCCTGGAGGTGTCCAGGGAAGGACTGGAAGTGGCACTCAGCGCTCTGGGCTGGGTGACCAGGTGGGGATCAGTCACAGGTCGGATGCAAAGGTCTCAGAGGTCTCTTCCAACCTAATTAATTTTGCCATTCTGTGATCACTTCTCATGGACAGTGGCTGTAACAGATTTGCCCAGAACCTCAACACAACAGGGCTCCTTCCCCACCCTGCCTGGGGAGCAGGGCAGGGAGAGGCAGAGACAACACACAGCACTGCAGGAACGACAACCACAGCTTCATCTCCCACCTCCAGGACTTGGGAGAGGGAAATGGGGGCAAGCTGAGCACTCTGAAAGGGGGAAACGGACCCACAAGGACTAAACTCAGCGGGTTTGAAGCCATTCCAGCCTGGCTGCCAAAGGCCTGAGTGCCGAGACAACGAGCTGCGTGTGACAGCAGGGTTCCCCCTCCTCAGCCATCTGGGGACTGTCACTCTGCAGAGATCTGCCTGGCCTGCTGTCATGTGTATCATTACCAGCCCCTTTTCTGTCAGCAGGATCTGGGTTGGCACAAACACTTTCAGTAGTAGGATTTTTTTTTTTCCCCATAACCCATATCCTCTTGACAGAACCAGGTTAGGAAGCAGCTGCGCCGCCAGATCTGGGGTGGCCTTGTGCAAGGCGAGGCCCAGCAAAAAGGGGTGCCTGGGTCCAGGGATCCCTTCTATCACCAACCCACAGTTAACTGCAACTTCCCCACCCCCCCTATGCTCACGTGGAGAGGGGGATCACCCTCAGCTCTGCTCTGTCCCAGCCCAGTTCCTTCACTCCAGAGCAGGCCTTCTTCTCTGGAGAGCCCGGAGCAGGGAAGGGGTGTCATTCCCACTGGTGACAAGAGCTGTTTCCATTTCTGGGTGGCAGAGCTGCAGCACTGCCACGCTGAGCTGTCCCACATTCCCCCCTCTGCTTCCCTCCCCAGGCTGCTCGAAGCCCCACACATTTCCCTGCCAGACCTCATGAATTTGGGAGGGGAAGAGGAGGGGGAGGGAAAGGTGAGCACCCAGGGGGGGACTCACAGGGAAACCCCATCCCAAAGAGCTGCCAAACCCCTCGTGCTGAGATGGCAGAAGCTCCCTGCTGCAGAGTCACACAGGAGCCAACTCACTGCCACCCTGGCTCCCAGCTCTCCACCCCAACAGGGACAGCATTCCAGAGCCACAGGCAGCACCCACAGCCCAGACCAGGAGGAGAGGAGAGCAGCACCGTGCAATTACCCTTCCCTGCAGTGTAACTGGGGCAGAGGGAAGCTCTGTGGCACGACAGCACCCATCAGCTTACGAGAGAGCGTCAGCAGCACCTTCGGGGGAGCAGTGAGCCATCCATGAGGTGTTTTGTCTTCCCACCCTTTCCATTTCAGGACCAAGCAGCTCAATCCACTACAGTTTTCCTTGCAACCTCTCACAGGCATGGGAGCGACCCGTTTATTCCACAGATGGGGAAGGGGAGCGGCCCTGAGCCCAGAAATAAAATGGGGGGGTGGGGAAGGGCGATTCCCAACTAACTGGGACAAATTCCTAAGGCCTGGACAAGCACCCCAGTCTGCTGGGGTGGGATAAGCTTCAAAGCAGAGGGAGCAGAGAGCTCCATCCCGTTCCTGGTCAGGCCACAAGCTGTTCAGAATCCTTTCACTGCTCCATCCCTCACGTAGAGGGATCAGCCTCACAACCCTCTGTTAAGCACTGGAGCAGCTTTGTGGATTAAGGACTCTGGTTTGTCACCAGTCTCTCCACAGCAGAAAGGCACGTTCCAGAGATTGTTTCTCGCCCTCCCTCGTCCCCCCACCTGTGTGCATTTTTGAGCACGGGATGAGAGGGCCAGGACTGAAACAGGAACAGCACAGGACTGGCCACAGCTGCAAAGGTGGTGCTGTGGAGTGGGAAAGGAACCTTCCAAGGGGTTCACCCAAAAGACTCTCTCTCAAACAGGCAGATCCTGTGAGACCAATGCTGGTTCCTCCCCTTCCCTTCCCCTCCCTTCCCTGCCTCTCTGGGCCCTACACAAAGGGCTTGATTTGTAAAGTCAGAGGGATCACCCCAGTGAAGGACCATGCAGGATACACCTCCCAAGGAGGACCCATTTCATCTTGCTGCTATTAATACCTGGAACATTATTTGCATGAACAAGCTGTCCTTTCTCCCTCATTTCTGGGCTCTCACTTCCCTGATTTGTCCCAGATACCCCAGCCAACACACGTTCACCCTCGTCTAGTACACACTTCCATCCAAAACCCAAACCCTTTGCTTTTTTTTGAGTTAATTACTCATGTTTCTAGTTCACACCTCTGCCAGCCCCCGCAGACAGGACACAGCTCCCCTGGCTCCCTCGTTCATTAGGCAGCCAATTTGTGGGCCCAAACCCATCAACACTCACTGGGGAAAGGGGCCAAGGCTCCCCACAGTGCTGCTGGGTGCCCACCACTGCCAGCCCCGTGGGTGGGTACTCAGAGGGGCTGAGCCTCTCAAACTGGGAACACACCCTGAGGGGCCCTGGGCTGTGGGGCAGGGGCTGCCCAGGGAGGTGGTGGAGTCCCCATCCCTGGAGGTGTCTAAGGGACAACTGGACGTGGCACTCGGTGCTCTGGGCCGGGTGACAAGGTGGGGACTGGCCACGGGTTGAACTCAGTGATCCTGGAGATCTTTCCCAGCCCACATGGTTCTGTGACTCTGCAGGCACTGCCAGACCTCTGGGTTGGGTGGGCAGGGCTCAGTTACCACCACCGCCACAGGGGGTTCCAGGCACCCACAGAACGTGCAAATGGAGGAAAAGCCAGTTTGCCATCATGCTGTGACACCTCTGCTCCCCTCTGAACTCCAGCACCCCCAGCAGGGCCCCGACTGGTCTCTGCTTCCCCAGCACCAACCCTGTCCCAGAGAGCCAGAGCTGCACTTGGCTGTCCCTGAGTGCTGCCTGCAAGCCCTTTGCTGCCCTGGCACAGGGAACTGCTCAAACCTTTCGGAGCTGGGCCTAACTGTGCCCGCAGGAGCCCGGGCAAAGCTTTCCCCTCACAAACAGCTGCGTGCCTTTGGTTCTGCTTCAAGAGCAAACATGTTCTCCCTGTCTCCAGGCACTGAACAGCCAAGCACGGCCAAAAAGCATCCAATCAACAGCACAGAGCACGACAAGCCAGGGCACAGGGTTACCATGGAGCTGAGGAAGCCCAGGCTTCCCATGCAGACCCAGAACTGCTAACCTGCCCTGTGTGCAGAGAGGGGCTGGGAAGAGGATCAGGCTCCTCTCCTTCATCCGTGGCCTCACACACCACAGCCACATCCTGACCTCAATTTTGACACACACCAGCAGCACCCCGGCACGACAGCCCCATTCAGCCGCTCTCCCAGAAACGTGGGACAGGCTCAACACTGCCCAGAAGCAGCAAACACCACAACAGGCTTTTCCAGGCTGGTGTTCGGGGCACACCGCGAGGAGGATCACATAGCGAGGTGAAGGATTGTGCTGAAGGTGAGAAGGGACAGGAGAAGCCACGAGCACCTCAAGCAGGTCATCAAGCAGGTCCAGGGAATGGGAAATCCTGCCATTAGCAGGATCCACTGCAGGGGATTCCACAGCTAATGAAACCCTCACCACCACAGACCACAGGAAAAGCAAAAGCAGCAGAGCATTTCTTTCCCTGATAAGCTGCTTTTATCGGGAAGTTCAGCCCTGCTGCCCACCCCGGCCCCAGCCGGAGAGCAGCTCCAGCCCTGTGCCTTTAAATCCCCTTGGCAGCGCCGGCCCGGGGCTGTGGGAGCAGACACACCCAGCGCTCCAGCGCCGGAGCGCACAAACATTTCCTCCCGGCCGCTCCTGCGCCGCGGCTCAGCCACAGCCACCTCGTACCTGCCCGGGCCGTGCCAGCGGGAACTCGGGCTGTTCCACACCGACCTGCACCTCCACAGACTTCGGCTGGCTTCCCCAACCCCTCTGCTTCCCTGCCAGCAGTGGACATTCTTCCCTCCAACTTCCTCCTTAAGGCAAATATTTGGAGTCTAACAGGCATTCCTCATGGCAGGCACAAGTTAAATATTGGCCCTAAAACAACAGCAAGTGCCTTTCAGTGATTCTGGCTGGAGGAGCACAGCTCTGGACTTTGACTGCTGGCTCTGAACAAAAATAGGAGCGGAGCACCGAGTGTTACACTCTTCTCCCAGGAGAAGGCAGATTTCAGGCCCTGCAAGTCCCCTGCCAGGAGTGGGAACTGTCCCCTGCCCGCGCTCTGTCACAGCCGGGTGTCTGCTGTCACCCAGCCAAGCTGCTGCAGAGCATCCTCTGCACAGGATTAGTCTGAGTCTGGTTTCAGGTCTGTGATTATACATCCTCAGGGAGACACCAGACAGGACCTGCTGGGGACCTGTGGGTGCCACCCAGGGCACCTGCTCGCCTTGTGCTCCCAAAGGTGCCACCTGTCCAGCCAGCCATGCCCAGCAAACATCTCAGTGCAGAGGAGCTCCGTGCTGATCCTGCTCTGCAGGCAGCCCAGCTCCCACAGGACAGCCTGGCTCTGGCAAGAAAACATCCCAGCAAGGCAGGAGCCCAGGCAGTCAGGGAGATGTCAGCACAGTGAAGGGAGAGGGAAGGGTGAGGAGGGAAGAGAAACCTGCAGTGAGGTCAGGACACTTGAAGCATGGCAGCAGCCGGGCTCTGGGATGCCGGGGGCATTTTCCACACGGATCAGGGGAGCAGAGCTGATGTCATGGCTCTGCAGCCAAAGCCCTGCAGAGCTGGGCTCACCTCACCTGGAAGCAGCCCTGCCGTGCCCTGGTGCTGAGCCTGAGCATGAGCAGAGGGGCTGCTCTGGCCCCCCCCAGGGAAGGCAAGCCCCATCAAAATCACCCTAAAACAATACTCCAAGACAGGGGGTCTGCCCACAGCTTCTCTGTGAGACACCACAGCAGTTACCCCCAGAGAGGTTACTGCAGCAGGGCCCAGGTGTGCCCCAACAGCAACCTGCACGCCAGCTCACACTCACAGGGCCTGTTCTGCCCACCCAAACTGAGCATGGGGGTGTTAAAGAGCTCCCCTTTCACCCTCCTGAACGTGATGCCCGTGAGCAGCACCTCGCTGGGCTCTCCCTGCTCTGAGCAGCAGGCCTGGGGGGCAGGAGAAGGACTGGGAGCTGCTCCCTGACAACATCCCCTGCTGAGATGGAGCCCTGACCGTTCACTGTGCTGGAATTCCACTCTCCACTTCCTTCCCGAGACACCCCCCACGCCACTTCTGGCTGGGAAATCTGCTGAGGGCTCTGACGCCCTCTCAGTAAGACCCCATCCCCCCCAAGAGGGCAGACACCCCTGTGGGTTTAAGATCAGCTGCGAGTTACCCCAGAGGAAACCTTAAAGCTCCGAGCACTTCCTATTCCCTCCCCAGCCAGCGAAGCCCAGGGAGCAACAAGCTCCAGCAAGTTTGTGTGGGAATTGCCAAGGCAGGAGGCAGAGATGGGTCTGTACCTGCCAGCACCAAGAGCTCGGTGCCTCCCCCCACAGCACGCTGACCCCGCAGCAGCTCCAGCTCCCGGCACGGGGGCTGCACCTCTGCACCCACAGCCCCCTCCTTAACAACCCCTGCAAGTGGGAATAACAAATCCAGACTCGGACTGCACCCGGCATCGCCTCTGGGAGGAGAGCAATCGGCTCTGTGGGTGGGGGGATTCCAGGAGAGCCTCGGCCTGCCCCTCGCCCCCGCGCGCGGCACAGAAGGTGCTGGAAAGCACCGTCCTCTCCCCGCACCCACCCGGGGAAACCAGGCACAGACTATCAACTTCAGCACTGCCAACAGGCCCTGCTAAAAAAAGGAAAAGAGAAAGGGATTCTTGCTTTGTTGTTTGTACCTCGGTGCTGCCTCAAAAGCAGCGAGATTTTTTTTTTTTTTTTTTTTTACCTGGAAACATCGGGCGGTGACAGAGCCTGCAAGGATGGAGCTTCCGTAGCACAATCCCAGCTCTGTTCTGGTTTAAATTGGATTTCCACTGACCTTTCCAAGCCCATCATTCAGCCCCCACACCCAGGGAGCAGCCCCTCTTAGCAAGACTTTCCAGCCCCCCAGCCTGGGAAGGGGGAATGAACCCCCCGAGACTTGGCAGCGTTCCCGGGGAGCCCCCAAATCCCTCCCGGCACCAATCCCGGTGCTCAGGGCCGCTCAGCTGCAGGGCTGCAAAGCTGCTCCAGAGGAAAGCTTCACAAAATCCAAGTTCAAGGCCAACCTTAACCCATGTTTATTAACTTAAGAACATCCCTCTCAGGCTGACAGAGCCCGGGCATCACCTGCCAACTGTCTCATTCACCAGGGGGAAAGCAAAGGCCAGGCCTGCCTCATTAAAAACCATTACATAACATTAAATAACAAAGGGCTACAGGACATTCTTTGCTTGGTGGACACGTAAGAGTGAATGACTCAAAAATTAACGCTCCTTTCCTCCAGACTCACAGTGTCTCCAACACCTCGGGGAGCCCAATCAGCACCTTATTTCCAAGGCAACAGTGTCTCGGCTCATCCCAAATCCTGCTCTCACATCCAACTTATTGCCACAGACACCGAACGAGACACGGCACTGCTCAGAGCGCTGTCCCCACCAGACAGCAGTGGATGTGTTTCTGATCCCTCATGGGAACGGGGAGGTCTCAGCCTGTGGGAACCCTTGCCCAGCCCAAGACCAGCTGTGCTGGACAGGACTCCAGCTCCCCTCACAGCTCAGCTCCTCGGCACATGGGGTTATCAGAGGGCTTGCTTTCACTGACTCTTGGTTTCAAGACACCAAGACCTGCATTTCTTCCGAGTGGGGATGTTTCCTCAGCAGGGAAGGCACATGCCAGCAGGGCACTGCTTGGAAATGCCAGTGCTCCCAACCTCCCAGTGGGAGACAGACTCCATGGGCACTGGGACATCTTCCTGGACACATGGGGGATTCCTGCCCATCCTCTCTGGAACCAGAGGAGCCAATTTAAAGTGTTTATAGAACTAAGTGAACTCTTCTACTCCAAACTCTGGGAGTGGATAAAACCATGGACTTTTTGCTCCGTGTCGCATTTCAGAACACCCCGTTTCAGCTCCCCTAGAGAGCCATTTCCTAAACCACACAGGGCTCCTCGGCTCCGAGCAGAGAGAGAGGAAGACAGAGAGACATCCTGTGTTCTCACACCCACTGCACCAGCCCGGGCTGGGGGGTCACAGCTCTGAGCACTGCGGGTCCAGGGCAGCATGGGTGTGCTGGAACACCTCAGCTCCATGCATGGAATCACACATGGATCCCAGAGCTCATCCCATCCCACCCCCTGCCATGGGCAGGGACACCTTCCACTAGCCCAGGTTGCTCCTTTGATTCAACCTGGCCTTGGGCACTTCCAGGGATCCAGGGGCAGCCACAGCTGCTCTGGGCAACCTGTGCCAGGGCCTGCCCACCCTCACAGGGGAGAATTTCTCCCCCCATACAACACAACCCAAACCTCTCCTCATTCAGTTCGAGGCCATTCCCCTTGTCCTGTCACCACAGTTCCTGATGCATTGGCTGCTGTTTTAAGGCCAGTTCTTAGAAAAAATGCAGCAACGTAACAGGCAAGGGAGGGGCTGCCCACAGGAAGGGCTGCAGGGCTACAGCCTGGGCAGGGATTTAGAACTCCCCAGGAGATGGAGGGAGGGCAGCTGGTGTGAATTAGGGAGCCTGATGCTCCACACTCAGCTGCCCCCGAGGAAAGTCACCTTTACACCTTCCTCACGCCAAACCTGCTGCTCCTCTCCAGCCGCAGAGCTGCCAGCAGGACGCAGAGACAGCCACTGTGGTGAACACCCCAAACCATTCCCAGGCACACAGCTCTTCTGGCAGGAAGACAGGCTGTTTGTTCTCCAGTGGAATCCCAGAGCTGCTGGGACCTCCTTCCCCTCACAGGGCACAGCCAGACCCCAGCAGGGCCGAGGAAGGAGGCTGAGCTCCACAGCTTCTCCCAGCGCCCACAGCCAGCCACGTCTGCCCAGGCAGAGCCCAATGACAGGGCTGTGGGCAGAGCTGCTCCCACAAGCACACCCAGGAGGCTCCTGAGCTGGCACCCACGAGGGAGGAGGGTTTGGCTCCCTGAACTGCAGCTGCAAGTCTCAGGAGTGGCACAGGGCGAACCAGGGCACCGTGTGCTGGTGCCAAACCCCACAGCCCTGCTGAGAGCGGGCAGGGGCTCCTGCACACCCCACACCCCACATCTCAGGGGCTGCTGCTCTCCCGAGGCTCCCTCACCCCTCCCCCTGAGCCTTCCGTGCCTGTCGAGCTGCAGTTCCTGTCTGAGAGCAGAGATAAACAGCTTCCTACCCACACTGGCTCGCACGGGGCCTGGGCCTTGTAGCACCTGGAGGGAACAGCCACAGCCACAGCACAGGAGTGCTGCTCCAGCAGCTCATCCCAGCTCCTCCGAGCTGGGAAAACCACGGGAGAGGGGGGAGTGGGCGGGGGGAAACAGCTCCGGAGCACAGGCAGGCCCGAGTCCAGTAAAGATGTTTATTGGCAGCTGCTCTCAGACACGGTCTCTTCCAGCCCAGTGGGGGCTGGAGGGGGGAAAAAAAATACCGATTGTCCATGAGCACAACCCTCATGTCACTCCCATTGATCCGCTGAGTCACTCCCGTATGAACAGTTTTGACAACACCCGGAGCTGCTCAGGAGCTCGGACACGGAATACAAAACAAGGGGCACCGGCAGAGCAGAGCCCAGCAGCCTGCCCAGCTGCCAGGGCCAACTTCTCCTCCTCCTCCTCCTCTCAGGAGCTGCACCAGGAGCGCCCAGCACACACCTCGCTGCAAGGGAGGTCCATCAGAGGGCCTGGACACAAAGTGTCCCCTGCAAACCACCACCAGCTGCCCCCCCCCGGGTGCGCAGGAGCAGAGCAGGGAGGCAGAGGAACCACGCAGGTGATTTTTAGGGGAGCTACAAGTGATTAAGGCCTCACAGATCTGCCAGCCGACAGGGAGGAGGAGATCAAACCCCCAGGGCAGAGTCACTCCCTCCTTCAGCCCCCCCCAAACTTCACGCCCCCACAAACCTGGGCACAGTGGGGTCAGCCCAGTCTGCAGCGCGGGACCACGACCCCTCCCCAGCGCCCCAGAGGTGCCAAGGGAGCGATAAAACACCGCCCAAACAACGCTCCTATCTGCAGAGCACCAAATTAAAACAAAACCAACAAATCTTTGGCAAGTTCCTCCCAGCAGCCAAGCCTATCCCGCCACGGCGAGGGCTCCCCACGGAGGCCTCCTGCCCTAATTTGCAGCAATTCTTTGTCAGACCACTGGCAAACACCAAAGGTTTGCTCCAATCTGTTACATAAGGCCCAATTTTGAAGCCCCTGTGGTGGCCACGGGGGAGATGGGGGGCACTCTGTGTGCGTGGCAGCCTGGCAGGTGAACTTCCACATCTGCAACCACTTGTTGTGCAGAGGGGAAAACGGACGGATCCGGTTATCGAGGCGGCTTCCAGAGGTTTTAACACACCTTTCCACCCGTGTCCTGGTTACCTCGAGCTGCCTCGGAAAGGGCTAATGTGGCAGCTCCACCAGAGGTTCGTCAAACTTTGGGTTTTAACTTCCAAAACGCACCAAAAACACGGCGAGTCCTGGGAGCGCAAAAGAAAAAGGCACCTTCCTGACCATCCCCACAACTTGCCAGTTGTTCGCTGCCCGGGATCCGAGGCTCGGATTCCCGGCCCAGCTCCCTCCTGCCAGCCAGGGGCAGGAGCCGCGGGGCCTCCCCGGCAGAGCTGCTGCTCCTCCGCAAACCTCAGGGGCGGCCCGGATCGGCTCCTGCCTGCTGGGGGCAGGAGGGGGGAGGGCACTTTTTCCTGTTTCTCACATTCATCCTCAACCCGCGTCGCTGAAGAAAACCAAAAAAAAAAAAAAAGAAAAGAAAAGGAAAAAAAAAATCCGTTTTAAACACCACGTTCGGCACAGGCCCTTCCCCCCCACCCCCCCCCCCCCTCAAATAAACACTTCCCAAACCCCTCTGGAGAGAGAGGAAAAGCCACATACAAAGGAGCCAACATCCTGCAGGCCGGGGCAGGGTGCGGGCCGGGGTGGGGGGGAGGATCCGACCGCATCCCCAGCGCCCCCCGGGCCTTGGGGGGATTCTGGGGGGCCTGAGCCCCTCCCTGGGGAGCCTGAACCCCTCCTGGGGGCCTGAACCCTCTCCTGAGGGCCTTGAACCCCTCCCAGGGGCCACCGAACAGGCACAGCCGGGAGGAGACGGGGCGAGGCGGCCCCGGGCCCTCATCCCCCCGCCCAGAACCCGCCGATCCCCGACCTCAGAACCCCCCCACTCTCGATCCCGCCGGACCCCACACGCCCGCCGCGACCCCCGGGCCCACCCCAGCCCCCTCCTCACCCTCACCACCCCCGAGCCCTCCGTGCCGAGCCGGGGCACCCCCTCAGCGCCCGCGGCCCCCTCGGCACCCCCGGCCCCCTCAGCGCCCGCCGCCCCCCTCCCCTCCCCTCCCCGCGCCCCCAACGCCCCCGCCCGCGGCGCCGCCCGGCGCGGCCCGTCCCCTGCCAGCGCTGCCGGGCCGTGCCGAGCCGCGTCCCCCCCGTCCCTGCCGGTCCCTCCCCGGCGGCGCCCCCGCGGCGTTACCTCGGCGGGTCCCTCAGCGCCGGGCGGCGCCGCTGCCCCGCGGCCGCTCCCCCATGGCGGCGGCGCCCCCGGCCCGGCCCCGCTCTCCGCGCCTCAGCCTGCCCTGCGCCGGCCGCTGCGCCAACGGCGTACGGGAGCGCTGCGCCAACGGCGTAAGGGAGCGCCAACGGCGTAAGGGCCGCGCTAAAGGCGTAAGGGAGCGCTGCGCTAACGGCGCACGGGCTGCGCCAACGGCGTAAAGGGTGTGCCAGTGGCGTGCGGGCCGCGCTGCGTTAACGGCGTAGGGGCTGCGCTAACGGCGTAGAGCGCGCACTGCCCTAACGGCGCGCGGGCTGCGCTAACGGCGCAGAGCCCGCGCTACGCTAACGGCGTAAGGGAGCGCTGCGCAAACGGCGCAGGGTCCCGCGGGGCGCTGGGCGGGCCCCGCCGCTGTGAATGCGGCCCGCGGGCCGGGGGGGGCGGGGGGGGCCGGCGCAGGGCGCGTTCGGGAATCGCGGCGCGGCCTTTGCGGCGGCGGCGGCGCTTTACGGCGGCTCCTCCTCCTCGGCGCGAGCCCCGCGGCGCTGTCGCGACAGGCGACAGGGACCCCGCGCTCTGCTGCTGCTGCTGCTGCTGCACCGCGGGGGGCAGGCTGCGCCGGAGGGACCCGCGCGGGGGACGACACGCTTCGGGATGCGGCCCCAGCGTGGGTTGTCGCGACCGGGATGGCGATAGGGCTGCGGCGGGGGCAGCGGGAGGGGTGGGGTGCAGGGACAGGCCTGAGTGTGTGAACAGCAGAGCAGGGGGGTACAGCTCTCCCGTTTGGGGTACAGCCCCCCCTTTTCGGGGTACAGCCTCTATGCTGGGGTACAACCCCATTTTGGGGTACAGCCTCTTTTTGGGGTACAGCCCCCATTCGGGGGTACCGGCCCTTTTTGGGGTACAACCCCACTCTGCCACAGCCCCCATTTTAGGGCACAGCCCCCACCCCACATCCAGCCCCACTCTGGGCCCTCCAGGGCAGTCTGTGGGGAGGGGGACAGGCTGGGGGTCCCACGGAGGGGCTGCAGCCCCACAGCCCTTCCCGTGGGAGCAGGGGGTGGGGTTTTACAGGGACTGACAGCTGTCTGAGAACATCAGCCCAGGTAAAGCCTCTCCAAGGGAGACAGAGCCCCGGGATTGTGGGATGTGCTGGGCAGGGACACAGGAACCAGGCAGAGACACAGCCCTTGCTGCCACCTCCTAAAGCCTTTCGCTTTCTTTGGTTTTGGAATTATTCCGACCCATCATTTGGCCATAAAAACTCCCTCCCTGCTCTCCCTTGGCAAAAGAAGACGATTGTTTCCTTCTCTTCCCTGTTTGAGGCTCTCAGGGTAACGTTGGAGGGAGAGGACCCCCCTGCTCTCATCTTCTTCGGGGCAGATTCATCCCAAAAGCATTTCCCAGGAATGGGCTGAGTTAGGGTGGGTTTGGGACAGAGTCAGATCTTCATCAGCATCACCCCAGGTACCCGTTTCCAGCTGCTCGAGTGGATTCTTTCCAGGGAAATTCTCTCCCCCCTCAACATTTGGCTGAATGGTTTTCCCCTGTAGGTGTTTCCCTCTACAATCGGGAGAATTCCGAGCTTCCCCACGCGTGAATTCCCGCCGTGGCGCCGCTCAGGGGGCTGGGGAGGGGCTGTGACCCCCTCGTTCTGCCCCCAGAGAGATAAAATCACCCCCCGAAGCGCCCGAGGGTAGAGCCGCGCCCTCCCCTCCCCCTCCGCACCACCCCCACCCCGCGCGATTTCGAGGCGATTTCGAGCACTTGGAGAGCTCACAATTGCGAGAATTGAACCATCCTCTGGAGCAGGAGAGAGAGGAGGAGGGGGGAGAGAAAGAGCTGGTTTTATTTCAGGGCGAATGTGCAGGGTGAACACACGGGGTGCCAAAGGGGACACGACAGCTCGTGCCGCGGGAGTGGGGAGGGAGGAAAGCCAGGGAAGCTGTGTCAGGAAAACATCCCGATCTAAACCCTGCCCCTCCTGCAGCCACGGCACAACTGGGGCTCATTCCCAAGCACACAACACAGAAAAGGAGCCTCTGGAACTGCGCGGGGAGAACGAGCTGCTCCAGGGGCAGGGGGGTCACACCTTCCCACACCTTCCCACACGTTCCCGGGCTTGGGAAGCTGCAGAGGGACAGAAACACAGCGAGAAGCAGACAAAAGGAACAGCCAGGCCCTGGCAGAGTCCCTCACACCTTGACCCTGGGGATCCTGAGCCCTCTGGGAGCTCCTCGGGGTGGGGGGGGGGTTGAGCTTGGCTAAATAATCTCCCCATTCCCACCTTCCTGGCAAATCCTGCCCTGTCCTGAGTGTGGGCAGTCCAAGGATTTGTGGCTCGCAAGGGCCAAGGTCCTGCCCGAGCAGCAGCTGGAGCAGGAGCTTGAAATATGCCTCATGCTCAGATTTCGAGGGCCTGGAGCAGGAATTTAAGGAAAATCCATTTTGTTCCCATGCTCAGGACAGCAGGGCACAGCTGTCAGAGCAGGATGGGCAGGGGGCACCTGGCACAGATCTCCTTTGGAGAGAAGGGACATACTGAGATTGGCAGATGCTGCATCAGCAGCCGTGATGGAAACAGCTCGTTGAGGATTCAAGATCTGCCACGGAGCAGAACTGGGGGTGAAGCCACAAAGTGGTAACTCCTGTACTCCCACCTGCAGTTCTGTGTCCAGCTCTGGGACCCCAGCACAAGAAAGATGTTGGAATGAGCCCAGGGGAGGCCACGGAGATGCTGCCAGGGCTGGAGCCCCTCTGCTCTGGAGCCAGGCTGGGACAGCTGGGGGGGTTCACCTGGAGAAGAGAAGGCTCCAGGGAGACCTGAGAGCCCCTTGCAGGGCCTAAAGGGGCTCCAGGAGAGCTGGAGAGGGACTGGGGACAAGGGATGGAGGGACAGGACACAGGGAA
>NW_020956862.1:89217-100753 GCF_003031625.1 Empidonax traillii
GCGGAAACCAACTGGGTTGTGAGGAATTTTGGCAGGAGGCAGAGGGGCAGGGGAGCCAGGGCGTGGTGCACCCCAGGGTGGCCAATGCCACCTTCCACCCCATCAGTGCCCCTCACCATCCATCGTATTTCCAGGGAGTCAACGCCAGGCAGTTCTTGGATCGCTCCGATGGCAAGCGACAGAGAACGCTTCAAATTACACTTGACACAAGACAAAGGCACCTAAAAAGCTTCACAATGTTGTGGGAAGGAGGCTCTGAGCGCTCGTGCTGCCACGCTGGCCAGGAGGAACCCCTGGAGTTGGGAGCACGTTCCGTGTCCCAGAGCCTGGTCCTGCAGCTGGGGGGGATTGGGGGGGTCAGTGCTGCTTGTAAACTGAAATTCAGGGAGGCTCTGCCCTCCAACTTTTGGGGGTTGGCCCTGGAAACGTGGGTCATGCAGACTCCAGGCTGTGCTTCCCTCATTATTTACAGTGACACAGGACGAGTTAATAGCGAATTCCGCAGGGACTGGGGAGGGGAGGGGGATTCTCCTCCATGAACTATGATTCCGTTAGATAAGGCACATGTAGAGAAAATATTCGAAAGATCACTTGCAAATCTGTTCCACCTAGCCAGGACCACCTCCCTGTATCCCTTTTCCAGGAGCCAGTTCTGTTTTCCAGTTGCTCAGGGTGGCTCTGGGGTGACCCCAGTGACAGCCCTGGGGTGCCCAACCCCTCCCAGATCCCCCACACGGAGCACTCCGGATCACTGGCCAAAAATCTGAGAGCCACAGGCTTGGGACGCTCACTCCCTATAAAAATATTGGGGACTGACCTCCCAGTTTTGAGAAAAAAAAAAAAAAAAAAAAGAAAAAAAAAATCACAGCAGGTTTTGAGGGGGAAGAGGAAACCCACAGGGACACGGGGAATTGGATGGCTCAGGCTCCAGGAGCCCTGCCTGGCGTGCAGGCACAGGGTGGAGATGAACGGTGAGGGGGAGGCCAGGGAGGAAACAAGCCCTCTCAGCAGCTTCATCCTCCCTCCAGCTGATCCCTGGAGAAAGGCAGCAGTGCCCAAGGCCTGGCTGGAAGGTAAATGGGGATTCTGGTGCTGAGCCCTGCCCCGGGGAGCCCATCCTGAGCTGGGCTTCCACCTGGGGGTTTCCAGTGAGCAACCACCAACCTGATGAGATGAATCTGCACCTCGTGAAGCACGAAAGGATCCGGCACAAAGCTTTGGCAGCGGGGAAGGCAGGACTTGGGGCACCAGGGACAGTCTGAGCCGGGCAGAGGAGGACTCCTGTGGCCTTCACATCCCGGCAGCTCCCGTTCCCAGGGGGGTTCACAGATCCCTTCCGTGTCACTGGTACCACATAATTTAAGTGTTGCATTTCCCTTAGAGTGAAAAATTCCACATTATTCATCCAGGAGAGTAAACACCAGTTGCTACTAAAGCTGGGATCGCTGGGGGGATGGGTGCTGTGCATTCCAGGGAAGCTGAGCAGGAGCAGCTGTGATTAGTGTTGCCTTTTTAAGGGATGGTCAGGAGAGGATTCCCTCGAGGACGGGCAGGTGTTGAAGGGTTTGTTCCTCAGTCTGCAACGAGGCAAATACTGGTAGCTCAAGGCAAAACAAAAAGCTTTGTGCCACGGCCGTGCAGTGGAGGTGGGAAGGGCTGGCAGGATCTTCCACGGGGACCAGGAGACAAGAACCAGAAAGGTCCCAAAAAAGGTGACTGGGGTGCCTGGAGCGGGGGCAGGGGGGAATGCAAATGATCTTTTCCAATAACAAGAATAAAAAGACCAAAAAGGAGAGAATCCAGGCAGTTTGCAGCTGCTGCTGCTGCTTAAGGCCATTGGTTTCCTGGGGGGTAGTTGGGCACTGTGGGATACTCTGGCAGGCTGTTCCCAGAAAAATTGCTGTACTGGGCCTCCCTGCTGGGGGGGTTCCTCCAGGCACCGCTGTTCCACTCGTCCTGAGCCTTCTGGAAGCTTCCACCACCCCCTCGGTAGATTTTATGTACCTGATGGAGGGAAGGGAGAACAGGAGTCACCACCAGGAGCCCTCAGCCCTGCAGCCACCTGGACCGAGGATTTGTTCCTCTCTCTGTGCCAAGAGCTGCATTTCTGAGGAACAACAGCACTAAAAATGCAGAACTACAGAGAACAGAGGTGGAAATAAATGGTATTAACACCAGGCTTGGACCCATTCCAGCCACATGCCCGGATTTGAGGTGAGGGATCCCTCTCCCAGCAAGGCAGCCAGAGGTGAGAGGGCTGAAACCTCTCCAACACTGACGCTGCTGCTGCTTCCTTGGGGCTTCTTCCCCTCCTCTTCCATCTGCCAAAGCTCTCCAGACAGGCCCACCTCCAAATCCTTCTTTCTGCAGAGGACCACTTCCCACCCTGCCACCAGTCCCCACTGCAGGGGGAAATTAAGGAATTGCTCAGGTTGGAAAAGACCTTTAAGGTCACCGAGTCCAACCATCAGCCCCGCACCAACACCACACCACGTCCCCCAGGGCCACATCCACCCATTGTCTCAACACCTCCAGGGCTGGTGACTCTACTACTGCCCTGGGCAGCCTGTTCCAAGGCTTCACAACCTTTTCCACGAAAAAAAAAAAAGGTTCCTAATACCCTCATATCCAATCTAAACCTCCCCATTTCACACGGCCTCGAGTCGCTTCACACGAAGCGGCTGAGGGGCGTGGAGTGACATCCCCACGTGGCACAGTGGCAATGTCCAGCCTGAGCTGCCTTGTGCTGTCTGGATTTGTCTTCTAGGAACCCCAGGAGACACCAGCTGACCACACTGACCATCCTTTCAGAGCAGTGGTGGCTGCTGAGCTGCCTCTCCGCATTGCAGACAATCCGAGTCAGAGACAGATCTGAAGGACCCCACAATGGTTTGGGCCAGGAGGGACCTTTAAACCCCATCCCATTCCACCCCCACCCCTCCCACGAGAAGAACCCACCCTCAAGATGCAGACGAGCATGGCCACGGCTGACATGGTGAACATGATGGCAGGGAACAGCATGAACACGGCGGCGGCCACGTTGGTGCTGAAGAAGGTGATGGCTGCCAACCACCCGCTGCAGGAGGCACAAGGAGAGAGGTAAAGTCATTAAAACTCTCTTTGCAAGGTGTCCTTGTTGTCAGAGGTGGGCAGGCCCTGGCACAGGTTGCCCGGAGAAGCTGTGGCTGCCCCATCCCTGGGAGCGTCCAAGGTCAGGTTGGAGCAAAGGAGCAGCCTGGGATAGTGGGAGGTGTCCCTGCCCGTGGCAGGAGGTGGGATAAGAGGGTCTCTAAGGCCCCTTCCAACCCAAACCATCCTGGGATTCATGGCCCAGAAATTACAAGGCAGCTTTAAAAAGCTCTTGGGAATGAAAAGAGCAACGAGGAAGATGGACGGATTGAAAAGCAGGGATTTCCCCAAGCTCTCAACTCTCACTGGCCAGCACCCCTTGCTAATCCACTCTCAGAGCTTCAGGGGACAGCCAGCTGCGCAGAGTTTGGGGAGAGAGCTCTGAAAGCAAAGTGTCCCAGGGTGTGCTGGGCCTTTGCATGACTTGTTGTTTCAGCAGGAATCGCCCTCAAGCTGCCACAGGATGTTAAAATGCCAAACAAACGCCCCGAGGCTGCCAGAGGTCCAGGAGCCTTTGGATGATCCTCTGGGGCACAGGGTGTGACTCCTGGGGATGGGCCTGAGCAGGGCTGGGGGTTGGACTGATGATCCTTGAGGGTCCCTTCCAGCTCAGCACATTCTGGGATTCTGTGAAACAATTATAACAGAGCCAGGGACAGACACCAACACACTCCCATTTATTTTAGGAGAACTCTCACAGTTCCTCTCCACAGGCCAACAGTGAGTCCATCCCCCCCTGCTCTGCCAGCACTGAGGGCAAAGCTGAGCCTGGTTAAACGGTGAAAGGAACGGGCACCGAGGGAAGGTGCTGGAAAGAACATGCAGGTGAAGATCACAGAATCCCAGGATGGTTTGGGTTGGCAGATCCAGTCCCATGCCCTGCCACGGGCAGGGACACCTGGCACCAGGTTGCCCCAAGCCCCATCCAACCTGGCCTTGACTCCTGCCAGCACAGCGAGGGAACCCGAACTGTGCCCCCCAAGGGCAGATAGAACTGTGCCCAAGGGAAAGCTGAAAGCTTCTCCCACTCCACCCCGTACAGACCCCCCCTCCCCAGGTTCTCAAAAAAGCAGGGGGAAGAGCCCCAGGCTGAGGGTTTGCTGCCAGAGCCCCCCACTTACCACGCCCCCCATCCGGAGAAGCCGATGGCCTGCAGGACCGTGAGGACGAACTGCGCCCCGAAGATGAAGAAAAAGGCCATGAAGTTAAAGGAGCTGTCTGACCTGCAGAGGGACAGAGGAGGGACAGAGGGGGTCAGGGGGGCACTGCCACCTTGTGCTGCCTCACACTGGTGTCTGGCCCCACCAATGGGGTGTCTCTGGAGGGATCCCTGTGCTGGGGAGGTTCTTCCTCTGCCTCTGGCAGGGGCAGCACACAGCTCCACAGCTCAGCAGCACCCAGTAACTGCACTAGGATGACACACAGGGAGAGACAAGAGTCTCCTACAGCGCGTTTGAATCCTTCTCTGACCAAACATCAGCCCAGCCTGACGCTGCCCAGCTCACCACTGGCACCTAGCTCACCCTACTAAACCAGCTACGTCAGGCACATCTACAAGTCCCCAAACTACCATTTTTAATTATACAAACGATTCCCATCCTCTCAAGAACTCCCAAGTGCCAATGATTTTTACATCTTTACAGCTTTACACCAAGCAGCTGACTGTGAGGCAGCCTGGTGCAAAGGAGCTCCAGTCACTGCCAGCTCCCGCCTAAACCCTGACAGTGTTTAAATGTTTATTATTTTAATTATTTTTATTATATTTGCGTTTGTCAGTGTCATCATTCTAGCCCCTGACACCCAAGGGAGTGGGACCCCAAGCTCGGGCTCCTGGCTGGTCTGAGACACACGGGAGGTCCAGGCATCTGCCAGCTTCCAAATGGTGGCCACAGCGATGCTGTGGGAGATTTGTCACCCTGGAGCCTCCTCCCACAGTCCTGCCCTTCAAACACCACCTCAGAGCACAGCCATGTGAAAGAAACCCTTCAGACAGGGCCTGCTGACAGCGGTGCCTGCCCGAATCCAATTAGCAGGGATCAGGCTCCAGGCTGAGCCTTCAAACAAGGCTCTCGCAACTCCGACCCGAAGGGGCTGGAGGAGTCTTCAGTTGAAAGGATCTGCAGGAATTAGTGAGGATACAGAGAAAAGGTGATTCCTCATCCAGCTTTTCTGGTGCAGATTTGCTCCAGCTCTGCCCGAGCCCCGGGGCTCTGCAGTTAATTTAATTTGGGATGTGTCGGAATGCCGAGGGTTTTAGGGCAGCACCCACTGAAGGGTGGCCTCCTCCAGAGCACCCCAGGGCTGGCCTGGCCTCTGGAATCACGAGCTGTGATCCCACACCAGCAGTGCAGGGATTTCCAAGGCCTCCTCCCCAGCTGATGCCGCAGTGGATGATCCCCTGGGCTCCCCACTCTGTCCCGGGGGTGATTCCTTATTTAACTGTGCACAGAGTAACCTGGGGGACCTTCCAGCTTCCAGTTGCATAAACACACACAAACAACATTAAAGAAATAATTAGAAACAGCCCTTGTGGGGCACAGGGGAGGTCAGTGGGGAGGAGTAATTTTTCCCAGACTTCAGAATGGAAATTCCCTCTCTGAACGGGGGCCCTCGGGCTCCTGAGCCTGGGATGGGGACAAAGCCCAGCCCCAGAGGGCAGCAGCTCAGAGTGGGGTTTTCATGGCATTTACAACTTCCTTTTCCACCAGAAATAACCCTCCTCTGTACTCCACCACGGAGCCACTGGTGATTTAAGCACTGCTGGCACACAAATCCAGAAGAACATTTGAACAACTAATTTATGATGTGCCAAACAGAGGGGACCCGCCTGCCACCTCCCATTTCCGTCAGCTCATCACAGAACCTGGGGGATACTCAGAATCCAGGGTATTCCACCGGGAAGAGCTTCCCCCTCAGGGTGCAAACCCCTGACTGGGGTGTGCTGGTGACACCAGGCAGGTCCCTCCTGCCCCTGTGTCAGGCTGGAAGCTGCTCAGGCCCCTCCCAGCCCTGCCAGACATGTCACATCAACGTCTGAACGATGCCCCCTGTCCACAGCAAGCACGAACAAAATGCAAATGATTATTAATTAAAGTGAAAATGCAGGATGGCTTTAAATATTTGTGGGGTTTCAGAAGGACTGGCTCCGGGGAGCTGCTTTCATCTGAAAAGCAAAGCAGTCGAGCACTCGAGCAGCTCAAGGAACCACGAGAGCCCTCAAAAACTAATAACTTAATAGTCTGCCATCAAAATCAGCCTCAGTGAAGCTCTACCAAATTAGTGTCTGTTTTAATGCTGTACTGAGATGAGGGTGCAGCTAAGCTTGAGAGATTTAAGTGAAACACGAATTTCACCCTCCTGGGAGTGGCTGCTCACCTCCAGCCCCAGGGGGGTGACCCTCAGTCCTACCAAAAGTAACCGAATTCTTCCATTTTCAAAGCAACCAAGGGGGGGAAAAAAAAAAATCTTTATCCCAGACACAGAGATCTCTCCAGGAGCACTTCCCAGTGACAACAGAGCTCTCTCCCAGAGGAAACTGGGAGAGAACCCCCCCTGGTGGGCTCCTACTCACCGGAAGGCTTTGTAGGCAGGTCGGAACCAGCAGACGTAACCGCAGGGGCTGAAGAGGAGGAGCCACAGGATGGCCAGGCCGAAGTTGACCCCGTAGCCTCCCCCGATCCACCAGGCCAGGCAGGCAACGATGTTCACGGCCAGGGTGATGCAGTAAACTGGGGAGAGGGCAGAGGACAGAGCGTGGGGCAGTTCCATGAGTTTGGGGGGAAAGGAAACGAAAAACAACCGCTGGAGCTGTGCCAGGGGGGTTGGGATGGATCTCAGGGAAAGGTTCTTCCCCCAGAGGGTGGTGGGCACTGCCCAGGCTCCCCAGGGCAGTGGGCACGGCCCCAAGGCTGCCAGAGCTCCAGGAGCGTTTGGACAACACTCTGAGGGACAGGGGGGGATTGTTGGGGTGTCCTGGGCAGGGCCAAGAGTTGGACTGGATGGTCCTTGTGGGTCCCTCCCAGCTCAGGATATCCCAGGATTCTGTGAAAGCCCCTGTGCTGTGATGGGAAGGGTCCCTGTCTCTGTCTCTGCTTCCCTGGGCCTCTGAGGAGTCCTGGAAGTCAGCCTGAGGCCTTGGAAGTGCTGCCTTGAGTGAGGGGATAAGCAAACTCCAATTAGGCTGAGAATATGGGACCAGGGGGGTGCCTTAAAGGCCTTTACCCATCCCTGTTGCTGTCACTTGGATAAAAAGGAGCAGTTGACACAGCCCCCCCGAGCGCAGCAGTGCTGCACTAAGTAGCTGTGCATGGAGTGCTGCTGCTCCCCCCTTTCCCTGGAGCTCACATCCCTGGAAAAGGGGGCTGCTCCCCCCCTGGCATTGGCAGGCTGGGCTCAGCCCCGTGCCAGGGGCTCCCTGCTCTCCTCCCTGCATCCCCCCAGGCTCTGCCAGCAGAGCCTCAGCCCAACTACGAGCTCCTGCTTTGGAAAACAGGTGGTGACTCCTAAAAAACCTGCACAAATGAGCACAGAGGGAGGAGAAGGTGGAGGGCCCAACCAGCAAAGAGCCTCCAGCACAGCTGGTGATGGATGAGCTGACAGCGACACTTTGGACCTTGGCCTCGGTTCTTTTGGGCAGAATCAAACCCCTGGATTTCTCTTCGCCTGGCCTGCCTGTTCCTTGTTCCACTACACGCTCATCTGCACACCCCTGGCCTGCTCCTTCTGGCTCTTCCCTTTCCTACCAGGATTTCTGGCCATCAAATCCCACTGACAGCACAGTGAGGAGAATGCAGCGTGGAAAGGAGAGCACCTGAACTCAGCTGCTGCTTCTGACTTACCCCGGGCCTGAGAGTTAAAATGAAACACTGGCTACTGCAAAGAGAAATTTCTTCTGAGTGGCCAACAAGGCTTTATACACAGTGGTTTGGATGTGGTTTAACACTGGGGGGAAGATGGAACGTTATTTATTTTAATTAATTAATTTTGGGTATTTAAACCAACAGGCTTAAACACAGGTTTAACTCTCCATCCCTGGAAGTGTCCAAGGCCAGGTTGGACAGGGCTTGGAGCACCCTGGGCTGGTGGAAGGTGTCCCTGCCCATGGCAGGGCATGGAACTGGATGGGCTTTAAGCTCCCTCCCAGTCCAAACCAGTGTGGGATTCTGGGATTCTATGGAACTTCGTTTATACAGCAATTAGCTGCACTTCAAATCCTTATTTTCAGAAGTCATTTATTCTCCAAAAGTCAATTAAAAAAAACCACCAAAACCAAAAGCAAACCAACACCACCAAGCCAAGAGCACCTCTAAAGTTTTAAGGAACTTTTAGTTTACTTCAGTAGAGTTTGAAGGCTCTCCCAGTGCCCTCAGCTTGGAGTTTGTTCTCCAGCAGTGGGAGCTCTGGTCCAGCTTCCCCAAAAATCCCCCTCCACCTCAACCAAACGCTCACAACCAATTAATACAACGAGCACCCACCCTCCCAGCAGCGACTTTTGCGCTGCTGCTTTTTAAAACTGGCCCTTTTTTTTCTCGTTTCCCACCTTCCCTGGGCCTGCCCCTCCCTCTGTCCCCTGCCAAAAAACCCCAAAAACTCGGGGAGACCCCGGTGCTGCCGATGGAAACGTGAAACTCCCGGTGCAGATTTGGCCATGCCCAAATCCCTGGCAGCCTTCCAGCCTGCCATGAACTCCGCTGACGGGACTCTTTGTCCGGGGAGAGGGGAGGACAAAAGAGGCTTTGGAGCCGCAGCCTCGGCCCGGCGAGTCTGGAGGGACAGGCGGCTTCTTCAGGCGAGAAAATTACAGAGCTCATTGCAGCAGCTCCCCAGAAGCAGAGGACAATGGGGCCAGTGGATTATGCCATTATTTGTGCACACAAATCCCTCTCCTACACACACCCCACGCAGCTGGAATGAAAGCCACGCCACGGAGCGCGGGGCTGGCAGACAACGCGCTGTTCCTCCGGCGAGGAGGGCAGAGAGAGGAAAAAGATAAGCAAGGCAAAGAGGGGTTTTTTTTTTTTAATCTCCCAAAGCGTTCCCTGTGGTTTCCTGGGCCTGCCACACCGATTGCAGTCCCTGGAGGAGAATGGTCTTGTTTCCATTCCCGCTTTTTGGAGCGGCTGAGGCGGGGAACGGGAGCCCAGGGGCAGGAGCTCTGTGCCCGTGGGATGTCAGCACATCAGCAGCGGGGAGGGAGGATCAGCTCCCTCCTCCAGCGGGGTGGGGAACGCCTGGGGGGCTGGGGAGAGATGAGGAAGAGCCAGCATGTGGCTAGAGGACACTGCATCCACTGGGGAGGGAGATGTGTGGATGGCACCAGGGGAAACTTGAGCCTTCCCAGAGCGGGTTTCGGAGCCAGGGAGCAGCAAAAGGGCCCACACGGATTTCCTTGCCTAAAATTCTCCTGTTCCTCTTACTTTAGGGGAACTGGGGATTTCCTCAGTGTGGGTAATTTGGGGAGTTCAAAAAGGCTGGAGAGGGACTTTGGACAAGGGATGGAAGGACAGAACAAGGGGGAATGGCTTCCCAGTGCCAGAGGGCAGGGTGAGATGGGAGATTGGGAAGGAATTGCTGGCTGTGAGGGTGGGCAGGCCCTGGCACAGGTTGGGCAGAGCAGCTGTGGCTGCCCCTGGATCCCTGGGAGTGCCCAAGGCCAGGTTGAATCAAAAGAGCAACCTGGAACAGTGGGAGGTGTCCCTGCCCATGACAGGGGGTGGGATGGGATGAGCTTTAAGGTCCCTCCCAACCCAAACCATTCCACAATTCCACCATCACTTGATGTTAACAAAGACATCAAATGTATTCTGCATTTTCCCCTCTTCAGATTAACTGAACCTTCTAGCACTGGCACTCTCCTTTCTTTCCAGACTCTTCAAAGGTTCAAGGCACAGCAGTTCAAAGTTTAGGCAGAGTATTCAAGTTAAATTAAGTTTTAAGTTATATTACAGTGTTCTAAGAGGAATCCTTGCTCCTCACCAGCCAATCGCACTCAAAACCTCAAAGCACACAAGCCACTGGGATCTGGGGGGGAGGTTTTTATCCCACACACACCCTTGCCCAGCCCAGGTTTCTCGCTCAACTTACAGATCCAGACGTGGTAGATCCTCTTCACCAGGAACTGGTGGTCGATGGGGATTTCATCGGCGAAGTTCTGGTAGAAACAGGGCTTCAGGGGGATGAACTTGGGCAGGGGGGGGAAGTTGTTCACCTTTTCTGCAACACAGAATTCAGGATGAGGTTTATTTTGGGACAGGCAAAGGCTGGGAGAGGAGAACAGGAGCGACCTAACGTGGATTTAGCGCCTTGACACAGGACAAAAAAAAAATTCACCAGGATGAGGTCCCTTAGAAAAAAATTAGAAGGAGTTTTAAGGCCCCCTCCAACCCAAACTGTTCTGGGATTCCAGGATTCTATGTCAGGAATTATTTTTTTTTTTTTTAAAGACTCATGATTTTCAATGAAAAAAGGGGCATGTTCAACTTTTTTTTTGTTTTTTTCCCTGCAAGGTTAAATCCCAGAGGGGGGAAAAAAAAAAAAGGCAAATAAAAAATAAGAAAAAAAGCTTTGCATTCAGACACAATAAATCAGCGAGCGCTGCCAAAGGCAACGTGGTGAAGAAAACCCTACCTTGGGAAGAAACTGTGTTTTAAAATGGAGTAATTAAATGCCTAAATCCTCTGCACTGAAGCTGCTGTCAGCTCCCAGCTTTGTCTGTGTGTGCCTGGACGTTCCTGCATGCTGGGGAATGTTTGCTCTTGCCTCGCAGAGCTGATTAAAGTTTGATTCCAGGGCATTGTGACTAATTGTCTCTCGTCTCCTTCAGCCCCAGTAAACAGAGTTAAAAACAACCAGAGGAAGAGATGGAGGATGTCCTGGGAAAACCTCCAAATGGCACAGGAGACGAGGGGGAAATGTCTGAACAAGAACTGTCAGCAGAGCTCCCGCTCTTCCTTTTGTCTCCCTGGGAGAAGACGATTTGCAGCTCCAGTGGAAGTTTGGGAAGGGAAGAGCCTAAAGCTTCAGCCAGGCTTTGGGAAGGAAGAGCCTTCCCCCTGTGCGTATCTTGACACAGAAAACGTGGGGAGGGAAACCTCCAGTGGGAGCCCAGCAGAGGCAGCTGTGGAACAGCCACCAGCCCGGTTTGGCTTCTCCTCGCGCAAACAAACACCAGTTGTGCTGCCCCTCCTCACCCACCTCCCCCAGCCCCACTCTGCACCAGTGCAGCTGCCCCCTGAGCTGGCTGCAGTTACTGGTTAACCCCCTGCTGCTGCCCCCACCACGTGCTGTCAGAGGCCAGGGGAATTTGGACTCCTCAGCACTGGTTTTTTGTGTTTGCTGTCAGCATGCAGATTGTTCCCGTGGTTCTGCTCCCTTCCCGTTTTCTGCCAGTTTCTAACGCAGATGGTGG
>NW_020956862.1:100928-103799 GCF_003031625.1 Empidonax traillii
CCCTGAGCTGGCTGCAGTTACTGGTTAACCCCCTGCTGCTGCCCCCACCACGTGCTGTCAGAGGCCAGGGGAATTTGGACTCCTCAGCACTGGTTTTTTGTGTTTGCTGTCAGCATGCAGATTGTTCCCGTGGTTCTGCTCCCTTCCCGTTTTCTGCCAGTTTCTAACGCAGATGGTGGGGCCAAAACCGACCAGAAACTGCAGTTTGTCGCTTCTGAAGCTCATAAAATGCCCCAAAGTGTTTGCCAGGAGCACAGAGACGGGGATTCCACCTCTTCTCTGCTCCTCCCCCTCCCAGAGACCCCGTGGTTTCCAACTGTTCTGGGTTGGAAACAGAAAGAAATTAAATTAAAATGAAATGAAAGACAAAAGAAATGAAATGAAAACATCCCCCCCTTCGTGCCTGACTGCAGAGCCTGGAGTGCTGCAGCTCTCCCATCCAGGCTGGGATCAACACACTGGGCCAGCAGACACACCCTGTGCCTTCAGAAACCAACCTGCAGCCCTTGGGGGCGAGCTCCAGGCTTTCCCTCACTGAAAAAAAAAAAGCTGGAATTTTGTTGCTGGTTTTGCTACAAGTAGAATTCAGAGGGAGCAACACCAGCAGCACACGAGCCTCTGCAGGGAAGGAATTACCCTCGTGGATTTACTGGTGAATAAATTCCGTCCTCCTGAGGCTTTCCAAGCGAGTCCCACCCGAGCCTTTAGCGCTGGAGCAGTGACCTCAGGTGGCAGATGCACAGAGGACACAGCAGGAGAGCGAACCTCACCGGGCAAGACAAGCAGCTGAAGAGCTTTAGGGAGCACCAAGGTCTCGGGAAGAGGCCCAGGTCACGTTCCTGGGGTGTCACAGCCACCACAGCACAATGGACAACCCTTTGTGAAGCCGCTGTCCCCCCCCTTTGCCATCCTGGAGCTGCTCTTACCTGCCATCTCTACTGGGAGTGCTCCCTGCTGAGGTTTCAGACAGAGCAACAGACCTGTTGGACACAGAAAAACCAGGTCAGCGACGTGGCAGCACCCAGAGACCCCCCTGGAACTGGGGGGAGTCCCAGCACAGCCTGTGACAGAGCCTGGGGCTCCCACTACGAATTGCTCATCTCCAACCCCCCCAAAGCAGCGAGTTTGGAACATCAGAGAAAGGGTCCTGATTTCTCCTCGTTCACAGGGAGCTCTGGCAGCTTTGTCTCATCCAGCAGCAAACAAATGTGCTCTTGGCAGCCCCTGGCAGAGGCTGAGGATGCTCAGGGAGCCCCTGCAGGAACATCTGCACCTCCCAGGTGCAGCCAGGCGGGTCAGGGTGGGACCAGCAGAGCTCTGGCATGGGAGAGACGTTTGTGAACTCACCAGACTTAGAACTTCATTTAGGTGTTGAGATGATTTGTGGGCTCCTGGCTCTCTGTGGTCTTTCCCCGCTCCTGGAACAAACAGATGATCCCTGTTTAGCCAGGCAAAACAAAAAAAAAAAATATTCAGCTGGCACCAAAGCCAACACCCCTCACAGTGTTTTTTAACCCTTCCTAAAACACAGATTCATTCCTCCTCCTGTTGCCTCCACCTGCAAGTCTGGCAGGAGCAAACCCTGGGAAGCTTCCCCAGCACCAGCTGTGCTGCTGGTTTTGGCAGAGCTGACCCCACAGTACGACAGGCACGGGGAGGTCTGTGCTGAGCTTCCATCCCACCCCTTCCTCCTCACGGGTGGGACACGTTGTGTCCCCACCTGCCACCTCCAGGACGCAGTCCCAGTTTCTGGGACAAGTAATTTCCCTACAGAAAGATGTGGTCTGGACCCACAAAGCAGCACTAGGGATATTTCCTTCTGCGAGGACAAGCACACACAGCCAAGTTTTATGCTGGATAATCAGTAATATCCAACCACATGTGGACTCGGGCAAGATAACAACACTTAAAACCATGGAATGGTTTAGGATGGAAGGGACCTTAAAGTTCATACAGTCCCACCCCCTGCCATCGCCAGGGACACCTTCCCCCAGCCCAGGTTGCTCCAAGCCCCGTCCAACCTGGCCTTGGACACTTCCAGGGATCCAGGGGCAGCCACAGCTTCTCTGGGCAATCTGTGCCAGGGCCTGCCCACCCTCACAGGGAAGAACTTCTTCCTAATACCTAACCTAAATCTACTCTCAGTTTGAAACCACTTCCCCTTGTCCTGTCACTACACACCCTTGAAACAGTCTCTCTCGATTTACAAATCAACTCACTATTCTCCAGAACATTTTCAGTTTAACTGGGAATAGACAAAATCCAACACCCTGCAATCCGCTGCTGAGATTTTTTTCATCTCTAACCCACTGCTTGTGGAGGGAGGAAAATCCCACACCCGCTGAGGAAACCACGGTGTGAAGTGAACTTCCTTTTTCCAGTGTGTTCATCCGTGGTCAATGAATAACTCCAAAGTCTACAGTCCAATGCACATGACTCAGGAGTCCACTGGAGACAGTTGGAGCTTTTCTTCACCAGGATCTCTCAGACAAAATGCCCAGTGTCAGTTCAGGGGACACCATTTCCCTCCTAACTCAAGACACGAACGCAAGCGGGGCTGTTTGTCCAGGCAGAGAACAACGCGAGTCCTTTCACTGGGACTCCTCTGGGAAATGTTTCACCACCTCAGAGTAGGGAAAATCTGGACTATCACAGAATCCCAGAATATCCTGAGCTGGGAGGGACCCACAGGGATCATCCAGCCCAACCCCTGGCCCTGCCCAGGACACCCCAACAATCCCCCCCTGTCCCTCAGAGCGTTGTCCAAACGCTCCTGGAGCTCTGGCAGCCTTGGGGCCGTGCCCACTGCCCTGGGGAGCCTGGGCAGTGCCCACCACCCTCTGGGGGAAGAACCTTTCCCTGAGATCCATC
>NW_020956862.1:106104-108519 GCF_003031625.1 Empidonax traillii
CCCGCCATCCCTCCTGCGAGGCCACCTGCTGACCCCCTCAGCCCCTCCATCCTCCCCCTCAGCTTCCCGCCCCCTCAGCCCCCCGGCCCGGCGCCCCCGGTCCCACCTCACGGCTCGCCCGCTCCCGCTCCCCCCGGGGCCGCCGCGGGGCGCTCTGGGAAACGCAGTCCCGCCGATGGCCGCCCCCGCTGCGCGCCCCGCGCCGGGGACTACAACTCCCAGAGTGCACCGCGGCACAGCCCGGCCCGCTGTCATGTGAGGGGCGGGGCGGGCGGGAGGGGCGGGCACGGTGCTACGGCGGCCGCGAGGGACAGAACTGTGCGAGGGACCGCGATCGACCCCGCCAAGGTGGGGCTCTACCGGGGGGAACACCGGGATGATCCAAGGGAATATTCCAAAGGAGCTCTTTGACATGGAGAGAGACCGGGAGAGCTGGGGGGGTTCACCTGGAGAAGAGAAGGATCCAGGGAGACCTGAGAGCCCCTTGCAGGGCCTAAAGGGGCTCCAGGAGAGCTGGAGAGGGACTGGGGACAAGGGATGGAGGGACAGGACACAGGGAATGGCTTCCCAGTGCCAGAGGGCAGGGTGAGATGGGAGATTGGGAAGGAATTGTTGGCTGTGAGGGTGGGGAGGGGCTGTCCCAGGTTGCCCAGAGCAGCTGTGGCTGTCCCTGGATCCCTGGAAGTGTCCAAGGCCAGGTTGGAGCACCCTGGGCTGGTGAAAGGTGTCCCTGCCCATGGCAGGGAGTGGGATGGGATGAGCTTTAAGATCCCTTCCAACCCAAACCATTCCATGATTCTTGTCCAGCTGGGTCCTGAGCCCACAGAATAAAATTATTTTCCCATGACTTTGAGGGATTCCCTTCCAGTCTCACCCTTTGCTAAAACTTAAAATCACAATTTCCAACGTTATTAATTTTATTTTTTTTTTACCTTGCAAACCAGTTGTTATTTTTCTTCCTAGAAACTATGTGCAGCACACACATCTGTGTGTCTACAGAACACACCTCGACAAAAAGCCTTTCATCCATGCATTGTGTTACTTTTTATTTAATGTCATGAAAAATTCAGACAACAGTTTTGTCCTTAAATAAACATTTCTCCCTTCCCATGCCATCCTTTTCTAAGGTGATGGTCTGAAAGAGGAAATTTTATTTAGTTTTTTGGTTTTTTTTTTCTGGTCCCTTCCACTTTTGTTTGGTTCTAGAGCTCCTTAATTCCTTATTTCCATTTGACTCCTTATAGGGGATTGTCCCCAAAAAGGGGCGCTGGCCCCGGCATTTCCCAGCCGGGCAAGGCGGTTTTTTTGGGGAAGGAGCTTCCCGCCTCCATCCCCTCCGGATCGCGGGCACACCGGGAATATTTTGGGTATAAACCAGTAGAGGTCACTCGGCCCCAGTAAATCCAGTGCTGCCGGACCAGTAAGAGAGGGATAAGAGATTTCCCACACTTTTTATTATTTTTTTTCCCCCTAAAAAATACAGCAAAGAAACTTGATTTTTTTTGGGGGGGGGGGGAGGGAAAAGGTATTTTTTTTTTAAAACGAAAATCAAGTAAAAGTGTCACCGTGTAGCCGTTTGGTGGGACGGTGGGTGTGACACCCCAGGTGCTCCCACACGGACACAGCGGCGCCCTGGACACCCCAAAGGGGGTGATGACGCTCCCCCCACATCTCCACGAGCTGTGCCCCGTTCCTGTGCTCTCTGTGGCAGCCAGGATTTATCCTGCAATGTGGGAACGGGAAAGGGGAGCTGTGCTGTCCCCTGGGAATGGGGCAAAACCCCGGGATTGACTGACCCTGCTGCCCCAAGAATTCCTTGTCATCATTCCCCTCCTGCTCCAGGACACTCCAGCTGTGCTGCTGAGGGACACAGCTCTGGAATTGCACAGGGAGCAGGGAATGGGCACCTGGGGGAGATCTGGAGGGGAAGGAGAGGGAAAGGAGGGTGGAATTTGTGCGCTTCACACCCAGGGGTGCCTTTGAGAATCACAGAATCCTCAGTCTCCTGAGCTGGGAGGGACCCACAGGGATCATCCAGTCCAACTCCTGGCCCTGCCCAGCACACCCCAACAATCCCCCCCTGTCCCTCAGAGCGTTGTCCAAACGCTCCTGGAGCTCTGGCAGCCTTGGGGCCGTGCCCACTGCCCTGGGGAGCCTGGGCAGTGCCCACCACCCTCTGGGGGAAGAACCTTTCCCTGAGATCCATCCCAACCCCCCTGGCACAGTTCCAGCCCTTCCCTGGCTCCTGTCCCTGGTCCCAGAGCAGAGCTCAGCAGTCAGTCCTGGCACCCTTGCTGTAAGCAGGACAGGCCATCCACGTGTCCCCTGTACATCCAGGGCATTCTTTCCTTCCCAGGACTGGGAACTGGTTGAAAACGAATCCCTGCTGTGCCTGGGCTGTCCCTGATTCCCCCC
>NW_020956862.1:109006-112745 GCF_003031625.1 Empidonax traillii
CCCTGGCTCCTGTCCCTGGTCCCAGAGCAGAGCTCAGCAGTCAGTCCTGGCACCCTTGCTGTAAGCAGGACAGGCCATCCACGTGTCCCCTGTACATCCAGGGCATTCTTTCCTTCCCAGGACTGGGAACTGGTTGAAAACGAATCCCTGCTGTGCCTGGGCTGTCCCTGATTCCCCCCCCACCCCATCCCCCAGACCTGTCCCCAACCTCCTGCCCCAAAATGTGTCCCCTGTGCTGCCAGGGACTGTCCCTGTGCTCAGCCTAGGGAGGTTGCCCAGATGAAACCCCTTCCCAGATCTTGGCTCTTCCTCTTACAGGGGGCCACGCTTGCCCAGGGAAGTTGTGATGTCCCGTCCCTGGGAGTGTCCAAGGCCAGGTTGGACGGGGCTTGGAGCCACCTGGGCTGGTGGAAGGTGTCCCTGCCCATGGCAGGGGGTGGCACTGGATGGGCTTTAAGATCCCTCCCACTCCAAACCATTCCATGATTCTGGTCCAGCTGGGTCCTGAAGCCATGGGAAAATTAAAGTTTTATCCCACGATTTTTAGGGATTCCCTTCCACTCTTGCCCTTTGCTAAAATTTAAAATCACCTTTTCCAACATTATTAATTCTTCTTTTTTTTTTTTTTTTTTACCTTGCAAAAACAGACTTTATTTTTCCTCCTGCAAACTTTGTGCAAATACACATCTACGTACCTATAGAACACGCCTCAATAAAAAGGTTTTCATCCATACATTATATTACTTTTTATTTAATGTCATGAAAAATTCAGACAACGAGTTTTGTCCTTAAATAAACGTTTCTCCCTCCCCTGCCCTCCCTTCCTAAGCTGACTGGTCCGAAAGAGGAAATTTTATTTAGTTATTTTCTTTTCTTTTTAAAAAAATAGAAATTACAATCTTACAAGACAGAACATTCAATGAGAACAGAAGCATTTCCCTAAATCTAAAAAGTAAAACATTTCCATAAAACCTGTTGGTATCTACAGGTAGGTGTGTGTGTGTGGAGGGTGGTAAATGGAAAGAAAAGGTTTTCCATTCCTTCCTTTCATTCATAAGAGATAAAAAATAACATAAAACCGACCGAAACTTTATATATTTTTCTCTTTTGCACCAACATTCACAAGAATATATATTATATATATTTTTGATCAGGTTTTTTTTGTTTTTTTTTTTTTTTTTTTATACACAGTGTGAGGGTTCTGCAGGTGGAAACGGACACTCAGCTAAACTGGCAGAGCAAACAAACAAACACGAAAATTAATCTTGGTCTGGACGAGAACCATCTCCACGAGAGGCTTCCCAGGGCTCTTGGAAGGGAAAGCGGCCGGACATCCCGCGGCTGGAGGGTCGGGAAACGTCTCCAAGACGCCGAGGAACGGAGCGTTGGGAGCAATCTGGGGGGTTCTCCTCGGGCATCATCCCCAGCGGGCACACACAGCCCTGGCACAGGGAGAGAGGGGGAAATCTCCCTTTTTCAGGCGTTTTCCACCCAGGTTTTTGCTGCTTGCCCTTTCCCTCGATGCTCCTGGAGGCCCCAGCGGGGCGTGAGGGACCCCCGGCACGGCCCTTCCCATCCCTCCCTGGGCATCCCGCCTGGCCCAAGCCCAGAAGAAATCACCGAATCGACGCGGAATCACTTCATCCCCTCCCGAGAAATCAGCGAATCAAAGTCGGTTCCGTCGAAGAGAACGGAGAAAGTGCAGGTTCCCCGCGGTTTGGCAGGTTGAGTCTCACGTGTCTTAATACTTCCAGTCTTCCCTAGGTTCCCACTGTAGGGGGGGGAGGGGCTTTTTTTTTATTGCTCAGGATCCCAAAAACCTCTCCCACGAGGCGGACTCCCCGTGTCCCAAGCCAGGGAAAAGCCACGGCGGGTGGCAGGGGCTGTCCCCGAGTTTAAGGTGCTTCCTTGGGTTCTTTGCCGGGTGAAGTGAAATCGGTGGCGTCGAGCTGAGGCTGAAGAACGAGGTTGGCTGTGCTCTCTTTTTCCTTTTTTTTTTTTTTTTTTCCCTCTCTTCCTTCCTCCCCAGAACGTCTGGGAACAACAACCCCATGTCCCTCCGGGAAAGGCAGCGCTGCTGTCGGTGAGGGGTGAGCTTGTCGAGCACCAAGTCATTTCCATAGGGTGCTCTTTCCCCAGGGGAAGAGAGAGGTGCTGATGCTTCCCCCCCCCCCCAAAAAAAAAAAAAAAAAAAAAAAAAAAAAAAAAAGAAAAAAAAAAAAAGGCACAACCCCTCTGGATGTAAAAGGCAGCGCTGACTTCTCACTTCTGTCAAAGCCTGAGGAGCTGAGAGGGCGGGAAACCAGCGGGGCACGTCCCCCCTTGGGGACGACGCATTGGCACTCACGTGGGGCTGGAGGGTTGGCAGCCTTTCCAGGACTCCTGGGCTCTGATCTCCCCCCCCAAGGAGCAGTTTGGATGCGGTTCTCAAAACCCAGCACGGCCCCCACGTTTCCCTCAGCCTGAGACCGAAGCAGAAATGTCACCGGCGAGTGTCCCCTGGTCGAGGTGGGCCCGTGCTCTTCCCTGGGAGGACTTTCACCCGAAAAAACGTCCCTGACAGCGCTGAGAGAGCTGCTCCTTGAGTCCCAGGGGGGCGGCTGTGGAGCTGAAGGTCTTTGGCTCCTGCTCAGAGATGGTCCAGACGGCTGCAGGAGGGGGTTGGGAGCACGAGGGATCAACACGAAGCAGGAAGGGGCTCGGGGTTTTTAGCCCTTTGTCAGCAGGAACAGGGGCTGCCTCGCAGCAGGTTTTTTCCCTTGTAGTTTTTTGGCATTTGCTGCAGGAGGAGCAGGAACGGGGACGGAAAAAAAACCATCTGCAGAGCCGCAGAGTCTCTCAGGTGCTCCCACCGCCGAGGATCACAGCAGCATCACCCCACAAATCCTTCCCTTTGTCCCCTTCTGAGCAGCAGGTCCCGACCTCACCGCACTCCTTCCCATCACCTTATTCCTCGAAGGGGAGGAAGAAGGACCTTTCGCTTCCCCTTGGCCCCAACGGGCAGTTTCTCCCCCTAAAAAGCTCCTAAATCCTGCTAAACGGAGAACAACCCCCAAAATAACAGTTCTGAGGAGCTCCTTGAGGGGAAGAGCCTGGGTCCAACTCAGTCTGTGCCCCCGGCGGTGCCGGTGTGGGGAGGGGCGACCTGGCAGCGGGGTCGGGGTGGGTGCAGGAAGGGCCTCAAACCCTCCTCTGGGTGCTGAGCCACCAGGGGACATTCTTAATGGGCTCGATGAGACAACACCAGCACCCAGAGAGCCACCACCCTGGGGACGAGGGACAGCCCCGGCGCCTCTGGGGTGGAGCATCCAGAGCCGGGCCCTGGCTGCAGCCACAGGGGCTTGGGAAAGCACTGGGGGTGTGGGAAGGGGGGGACGAGGCAGGTGGACCTGCCAGATCAGCTCTGGAAAGCCCAGTTGGATGGGGAGCTGGCCGGGCATTTGGGAAAATGCTGCGATGGAGGACACGGGGACCCTGCAAAGATTCTTCCCCGTCGTGCTGGGAGTCCTTTCCCTCGCACCAGCCTCTTCCGTGGGAAAACCTCGGGCTGAATCCCCCCCCCCAGCCACAGCCAGGTCTTTCTTGGCCAAGCTCCTGTGGGCTCGCTGCACGCCCCTGGGAGAAGGAATAAACCACAGGCTCTACCCTTTTAACTCTCCTCAGCTCCAGCCCACCCCACCCAGCAGAGTCAGCCTCGCCCCTTTCTTTATCCCGTGCCTTGTGTTCGGGTGAAAAACAA
>NW_020956862.1:117466-139732 GCF_003031625.1 Empidonax traillii
AGGGCAGGGCAGGGAGGGTCAGGGGGTTTCCATCATCCCAGGACCAAATGTAAGAAAGAGGAAAGCCCCCAGTGCACGTTTGAAGTCCAGATTGTTCATTCCCAAGAGCAGAACGGTTATTCCAACAAATCCGGTTTGGGTTTTGGGATTGGTTGGGTTTGTTTTGGTATTTTGTTTTTAGGTTTCCAATTGTGACCACAATATTTCACCGAAGGGAAATATTATCCAGTCATTGGCAGAGAGACCGAGGTTGTGGTGGAGCACCGAGAGAGGAGAGGGTGGGAACAAAATAAATGAAAAGAAAATGGGAGGAAGAAATGAAAGAACGAGTTAAACTCCAGCGTGTGGGGCACGGCCAGCTCTGGCTTTGGGGGGACTCAGGCACACACTCCCTGTGCTGGGTGAGGCTCTCAGCCCCCCAGCCCTGAGGAGGGACTGGGAGGCTTTTCCACTCTTTTGGGGCTTTTGCACGTTCAGGTCCCCGGCCTGGGCACGGCACCAGCAGCTCAGGCAGATGGGTGGGTGGGGGATGTGGGTGTGTGCTGCCTTCACCCTCCCCTTCCCAGCCTCTCGCTGGGAGAAGAGGCCAATCCTTTCCTTTTCCTCCCTCCCTGCTCCCCTGTGGACTTGGCACCCCTTTTCCCAGGGGAAAACCTGCTGTGCTCGATTCCATCCCAGCTTCTGGAGGACATTTAGGCGAGGGTGACCAGGAGAAAAAGCCTGTGCCCGAGGCAGCCACTCCCCACATCCCCTCCCTGCCCCACCGCCCTCACACACGACCTTCAGCTCCTCCCAGCCCAGCAGCAGCTCCCCCAGCACCGGGAGCACTGGGGCAGCCAGGGAGGGGAGGCTCCAAAAGGAAAGCACCAGAGAAAAGACGGGATACACCTTTGGCACAGCGGCTGCTGCTCGGGAGAGGTGCTGGGGACACGAGGGGGAACAGCGGGGACACGAGGGGGAACAGCGGGGACACGAGGGGGGACAGTGGGGACACAAAGGGGGGTGTCAAGGGCGCGAGGGGGGCGGTGGGGATCCCCCCCCCAGCCCCTTACCGGCTTTCAGGAGGATGATCTGGTCGTTCTGGCAGAGCTCCATGAAGCCGTCGATGCGCTTGGCGAACTCCACCACGTACTGGATGGCGTTGGAGATCTGCAGCGAGCACTGCTGCCACATGGCCTCGCAGCTCTGCGGCACAGGGGACGGCCCTCAGGGCGTGCTGTCCCCTCCCTGCCACAGGGGGGGGGGGGCACAGGGAAGGGACCCCCGTGCCCTGGGACACGAGCTGCCACCACCCCTTCCCCCCCAGCGCTGGGCTCTTGCAGCTCCCAAAGCACTCAAGGACCTTCCTCACCTTTCCCCCCCCACCCAGGGCTGTGCTGGGGGGCCGTGGGGGCCGTGGCAGGGGTGCTCACCTTGCTCTGCAGGGCACGGACCTCCTCGGGGGAGTAGAGGCTCCAGGCCAGGCGCTTGAGCTCCTCCGTCGTGTACTGGCACGTCTCCAGGTGCGACTTCACCACGTTCTGGGCCACCCGGTCTGTGAGGTGGGGACAGTGCTGGTGAGCCCCCTGTCCCCACACCCCCCCCTCTCCTGGCTGTCCTGGGGGGCTGCTGGGGCTGGGGGCTGGGGCTTTGTGCGGTGTTAGAGGGGTGTGAGCACAGACAGGGTGGTGGGGGCTGTGCTCAGGGCACAGCAGGGGATGTTCCACACGGTCTCACGTGGGCTGAGCTCCGCCCGTGCTCGGCCTGGAGGAGGGGACGGGCTTGGGGTTGCCCTGAGGGCCGAGGCCGGGTCAGTCCCTCACTGTCATACAATAAAATCCCAGAATGGTCTGGGTTGGGAGGGACCTCAAATCTCATCCACCCTGAAGCTCGTTCCACCCCCCTGCCACGGCCAGGGGCACCTTCCACCTTCAGGGTGTGCCCTGGATGTGTCCTGTGAGGCGCTGAGGTGGCCCCGAGCACCATCCCCAGGGCTGCACGACCCCACATCCCTCTGGGACCGCCCCAGCGCTCACCGATCTCCAGCACGGAGATGTCGGGGGGCAGCTGCCCCCCCTCCAGCGCCCCGTGGGCGAACAGGGCCGGCTCCAGCATCAGCTCGTAGATGGACTCCTGCTTGATGAGCGTGGCATCGGCCACGTCCAGGCTGGACTGGTCGGGCGAGGGCTGTGCCGAGGCCAGCAGGTCCAGGTTGTAGTAGGTGCTGCTGCCGTCGGGGGTGAGGGGGAAGTCGAAGAGCAGCCCGTCGGACAGCGTGGAGATGTCGTCCAGGTCCGAGAGCCCGCTGCTCACGCTCGTGGTGTAGACGCGGCTCAGGGGCTCGGGCTCATCCTTGGTGCCCCCGCTCTGCTCCTGGCTCTGCTGGTGCTTCTGCACCTCGGCGTAGAGGCTGTCCCGCTGCTTCTTGGACATGCGGCCGAACTTCACCGCTGCCCCGGGGGAGACGCGGCTGCGTCAGGGCAGCTCCACCCCGGAGTGACACCGGGACCCCCCACCCGCCCGGGGAGGGTCCTGACTCCAGGGCCAGCCGCTGAATGAGCCCCGAGAGGGGCAGGGACCCCGCTGGATGCGCCCCCCCCTCGCCCCAGACCAACCGTGGGTGGAGCAGAACAGAACCGATCGAACCGACCCCCCCCCACGGAAAACGGGAAAGTGTTTCTCTCTTCCCAAACCCTCCCCGCACCGGGCCGGCCCTGCTGGGGGAGCACCTTCATCCCGACAGCCCGGCGGGCTCCGCGGAGGAGCAGGCGGCCCCTGGGGACCCCGGGGCACGACTCACCGTCGCGGGACATGCCCAGCGCCAGGCATTTCTGCAGGCGGCAGTGCTGGCAGCGGTTGCGGTTGGTGCGGTCGATCAGGCAGTTCCTCTGCCGGGAGCAGGAGTAGCTGGCGTTGTTCTGCTGGCTCCTCCGGAAAAAACCCTGCGCGGGGACGGGATGGGTTGGGAAAGTGGCCGGCTGGAATGGCAGGCCCCCGCAGCCGCCCCCAGCCGGCGGTCCCTGGGGCTCACCTTGCAGCCCTCGCAGGTGATGACACCGTAGTGGATCCCCGAGGACTTGTCTCCGCAGATCTTGCACGGGATCACCTCGATTTGGGCTGGGGAGGAGGGAGAACCGCGGGGGTTAATGGTGGTCAGGGCCCAGCAGGAATGAGGGAGCTGGACCCCTCCCCCCCCCACGACAGCACCTGGGGAAACTGAGGCACAAGAGCTGGACCCACTGGCAGCTCAGCCCTTCCTGCAGCCCCTGCAAGGATGCTTGCACCTCAGAGAGGTCCCCAAAAAGGCTCGTACAGGGTTTGGGATTCCTCCATCTGCTCCCCCATCCCCTCCAGCAGCACGAGGCAGAGCAGGAAAACCCTTGGAGCTGGGACAGCACAGGGTGTTTGTGCACCGGCCCGCCCAGGACCCCGGTTTGGAATCATTCCCCTTATTTTTCAACCGGTGTGTGCCCCAGGACAGGGACAGCCTTTGCACAGGGACCATCCCCATCCCTGCAGCTGTGGATGCTCTCCCACCACAGAGCTGGACCAAACAGAGGGTGTGGGCCCTCCCCATCCCCCCAGGACCGATATAGCCATCCCCAGCTCAAGGTCCCGGCCCCCCCCCCCCCCCCCCCCCCCCCCCCCCCCCCCCCCCCCCCCCCCCCCCCCCCCCCCCCCCCCCCCCCCCCCCGCAAATCCGCTTCCCTCCCCGCTTCTGCTTCGCTGGCACTGAGCTGCTAATAGGCTTCGTCCTCCTCATTTTCCAGCTGCCCCAGATCTGCGCTGGCTCTGCCCTCCCCACACGCGCCGGTGGGGGGGGGGACACACACAGGGGGCACTCCCGGGACTCGTACGTGCCTCCCGGCATCTCTGCACCTTCTAATCCCCGCCGCAGCCCCGCACCCCCCGGCCCGGCGCTGCTCTCGAGGGTGCTGGGCAGGCGCCGCCGCGCCAAAATAACCCCCACGGCCAGATTATGGTTATTTCCAATCTCCTGGGCCTGTACAAATCCCTGCCCCCCTCTCCCCCGCTCGGGTAATTCCCTTCTGCCTCTCTCCTCCCCCGGGAGCCATCGGCTCTGGGAGAGGGGGGTGTGTTCTGTGGGCCGTCTCTGTGAGGGGCAGTCCCAGTGCTCGGCCAGTGCCACCTCCACCCCAGCACCCAGCGGTGTCCTGGGGTCCCTCAGTGACGTGGGGGAGGCTGGGCTGGGGCGCTGGAGCCTCGCTGGGCACAGGGGCAGCCAAGGTGTCATCAGTCCCCCAGGGCTGCCATCGGCCCTCCCTGGAGGTTATCCATCCCTCAGGGATGCAACTGGTACCCCCAGGGATGCAACTGGTATGTCTGGGATGCAGTTGGTACCCCCGGGGATGCAGTTGGGACCCTGAGGATGCTCAGTCCCCCAGGGATGGCCTTGATCCTCCCCAGGCCTGCCATTACTGACCCCTCAGGGGGAGGTTTGCTCCCAGCCACACTCCACACCCAGGTGCGAGTGGGAGATGGATCCCTCCTGCATCCATTGCCTCAGGGCTCGGCTCGTGCCCCGGATGCACCAGGTGATTTGGGGGTTTGCCCGTCCTTCCCGAGGCTGCTGAACTGGGTGCCTCTCAGGGCTGTGTGATGTCCCCGCTGTGACTCAAAGGGGCCACATCCCAGCCCTGCCCCTCCCCGAAGCTGCTGCCTGCACCTCTGCTGTGGTTCTGGACCTGGGGCAGCAGAGCTGGCAGGAGTGGGCAGGGAGCAGGCAGGGATGGCCAGGGCATCCTCACAGCCCCCTCAACTGCACTGGCACCTTTGGCAGGGAGATGGAGGCATCCACAGGGCCCTGTGTGCCCACCCCCAAACCACCACCCAGCTCCCATGAACCGAGACACCCTCCAGTTCCCTGGGTCCTTCACCCACCCCGCCGGAAAGGGGATGTGACCCGCAAAGGGCGGGGACCCCTCCCCTCCCCGCCGCCCTGCCCCAAGCCCTGTCGCACCTCCCGGATGGGCCGGCGAGGTGGTGGCATGGCGGGGGGCACAGGGAGGGGGTGCCACCCCCGGCAGGAAGCGGCGTCGGCTCGTTATGCAACGTTAATTGCAGCCGCCGGCAGCGCGGGTGATGCATCGCGGGCGCCGCGCCCTCACGCCCGCGGCCGATACTCCCGGTACCCGGAATTACCGGCACCGGGCTGAGCTCGGCCTGGCACCCACCGGCACCCACCCGGCGGAGCCCGGGGGAGCCGCTCCGTGTGCCCCACCAAACCCACCAGAGCTCTCAGGGACGCTGATGCGTCGTGTGACACCGGTGGCCAAACTCTGCCCCTGCACCCACGGAGGGAAGAGACCCCCCCCGAGACCCTCTCGAGAGCCCCCCGGAGCCAGAGCTAAAGGGTGTGCGGGGATGATGCCGCCCTGGCTCCTCCTGGCGAAGGAGAAGCACTTCGACCGTGTGCCCGCAGCCTTTTGGGGCTCTAATTACCGTCCTGCTAATTACCCGGCCGTGCCCGCCACCGGCACCTGACCCGCTCGTAAGACGTTCGCCCCAAATAACTGACGTCGATCGGCGGCCGTAACCCCGGCGATGGCAATTACCGCCCGGGACGGCGCCTAATTGCTGCTCGGATCGTCAGCCCGGGCTGAATCACCGGGTCGGCGCCCTCGGCGTCCCCTCGTGCCGCTGCCCCCCCCGGGACCCCTGGGGCCGCCAGACCATCTCCCGTGGGATCCCTGAGCACCCCTCTGAGGCGAACCTAGCGGGACGAGGAGGGATGTGGGTGCTGGCAGGGTGGCCACAGCAGCCCCCTGCATCCCCCAAATCTCACTGTGCTCACAGCAGCCCCCACAGCCCGGCTGTGCCCCCCTTCCCCTCCCCACGGGAGCACCGGGCTCCTCCCCCCACCACGACCCTGCGAGCATCAGCCACGCTGTGCAAACGGGGGTCCTTTAGGTGGGGGAGAACCCCTTCCCTTCCCTTTAGGTGGGAGGGCAGGAAGGGAAACTCTACCCTGGGGCCAGTGGGGCTAAGATAGGGAGCAGAGAGGGGGGAGGAAAAAAAAAATTACCCCAAACCAAAACCAAAACCAAAGGGTTAAAAAAATAAATAACAACGATCCGCAGCCGGCAATTAAAATGTCCCGGCGGTGGTATTTGCTCTCCTCCCACTGTAAACACTTCTTGCCCAACTCCCGGCCCGCTGCCACCGGCCGGCCCTTACGTAAGTGGCCCCGTGGGCACGGTCCGGCCGCGGGGCTCTGCCGTGGCGGGGCGATGGCCCCCGGTCCAGCGGCTGCGCGTGGCCCCGCGGTTGGAGCCATCCTGTCCCACTGACACACTTTTGTGCCCGCGGCCGCACGCGCTTGTGTAACCGCGGCCGTTAACCCTTCCCGCGCCCGAGACGGGGCCAGGGAGGGGTCACCCTCAACTCCCGCCCCCGGGGAGGGGGGGTTTCGGGGCGTTTTGGGGTGATCCCTCCACCTGGGGACATGCGATTACTGTACTGAGCTGCGGTGCTCTGTGGGGGACACGGGGCTGCCCCTGAGCGGCCCCCATGTCCCCTGTCACCCCCTGGCCCTGGCTGTGTGTCCCCTCTGGCCCAGCAGTGCTTGGCCCAGGCCTGGCTGGAGGCTCTGGTGGTTTCGGCAGAGCCAGAGCCGCCCTCCCCGGAGCAGGACTCGGCCTTGGTTCTGCACTGGCACACCCTCCTCTCCATCGCCTCCGCCCCGAGGGCGGGCATCCCTCCTGCACCCCAAAACAAAACAAGGCAGGCCCTGCAGGATCCGGCTACGAGGGCATGGACCCCTCCTCTGTGGTGCAGAGAGGATGGTGGCCCCATCCTCCTCCTCCTCCTCCTCCCCCATCCCTTCCCTTGGCCACACGATCTCCCTGCTGTGGGGGAGTCACCCCAAAACCCTCAGCACCCCACTGAGCCCCAGGCTGTGCTGCGACCGTACTGCTGCCGGAGGCTTTTTGGAGCTGCCCCCTCTCCCAGCAGCTCCTCTGGGTGCCCCCAGCTTGGACGTGAGCATTCCTGGGTGGGAGGGTGTTTTGGGGGGCACTGGCAGGTCTCTGTCTGTGCAGTCCCCCAGGACAAGGCTGCACACCCCTCACCCCGCAGGGCTGGGGGCAGGATACGGCCATCCCCTCCCTTGGGGTGCCACATGAGCCCATGGTGCCCCTTGCCAGAGGCAGGGGATGAACTTCAGAGGTGGCTCCGTGGCCCTACGGCCACCCCTGCCCCAAAGACCCCCTGGCTTCCCCCGTGCCCCAGCTCATTACCCAGCAAGCCTGCTGGGAAAGTAGGTCCGTGCCCCATCCCACTGCTGCGCTCCATCGGTGCCTCAGGGCGGGCATCTCTGGTAATTAGCGGCAGCCCCGCAGCCCCCTGGCACCCCCAGCCCCACCAAGGGCACTGGGATGCTCCCAGGCTTCACCACCACTGTCCTCTCCCCTCCCAGGGGGTTCAGCATCCCCCCCCCCAGTGCACCCAGAGCAGGGGATGAGTCCAGGCTGCACAGGGACACACAGGGACCTGTTCCTTCCCTAAAACCCAGCTCTGCTCTTGCATTTCCTGCAGCAACCTCTGACCCCGGGAGCGACTGCTCTTCTCCACAGCCTCCAACTGCCGTGGCTGTGGGGTAGGAATAAATAAGGAAATAAAGGGAATTATCACTCCATTACAGCTGCTGATGGCTTTGCTTTTAACCAGGCTCCCATGCTGCAGCACCTTGGGCTCCTCCAGCACCCTGGCATTGGGGCCATGGCTGCTGGCAAATCCCACCCCCATCCGTGCATCCCAGGGAACCCCAGGGAAGCCAGGTCCCTGCTGGACTCTCCCAGTCCCAGCTCCAGGAGCAGGGATAGCAGCACCACGCGGGCCGTGCAGGCCGTGAGGAAGATTTAGATGACACAACTGCGGCCCTGAGCCAGGCCGGGGTGATGGAGGTGGGAACTGGTTTCCTCATTGATTAGCAAAGATTTCCTGGAAACTTTGGGCCAGAACACGGCTCAGCTGGCTCTCACTCCGCCCCAGGACAACCCTTGGCAACCTTCCCTCACGGCCACGGGGCCCGGGGGGGCTCTGCAAGCACCGCAGTCCCCAGCCAGGCCCCGTTTCTCCCTGCCCGTGGTGCAGTGCACGTCTGCGGCCGGGAAGTCGGAGCTTTGGGTGGGCGATGTGGCTCCCCCACGGCCACCCGGCCCCTGCCCCGGCCGCTCCGGTTCAGCAGCTCCCGTGCCACGCAGCGCCGTGCCAAGGCCAGCCCCGGTGGCGCAGGACGCAGCCCTTTGCACTTTGGCTGGCGCAGAAGGATGGCAAAGGTGAGGCGGCGGGGAGGGGGACCTGCTGCCAGCCCGGGGTGGGGACGAACCGGGCTGCTGCGGAGGGAGAACCCCTCCAGCCCTGCGGCTAAATCTGGGGGGGAATTATCTCCCTGGGGCTAAATAAAGGCAGGAGAGCAGCTCTGCTCGCCACATCCGGTAAACCGGGCGAGATTTAGACATTAGCAGCTCCTTAAATAGCCGAGTTCAAAGTTAAACGTGACAGGGAGGAGGGAACGGGGGAGGAGGAGGACAGCCTGGGGACAGGGACCACCATCTCCCCATCACTGAGCTTCACCCTCCAGGCGCTGCCCCTCCCTGGGGTTATGGGGGGTCGAGGACCCCAAATCACGTCTGGACCGCTCAGGACCCCACAGAGCCAGTGGACAGCTTGTTCCTCCAGGCTCATTTTTTTGGGAAGTGACAGGCACAGCCACCCCGCGGTACCGGGGACAGGGGCAGCCGTCGTGCCGGGAGGGCCGGTGGGTGCCGGCCGAGGGCGGCCTCGCCAGCAGAGTGCACGCCGCCGAAACGGGCAGGGAAGCTCCTCCTCCGCCCTCTCTGATTTTTCCAATGACAGATCTAGGTCACTAGGACAAGTCGCAAAGGCTGCCGAGCCACCGCACGCTCCTCGCCACGCTGCTTGCAAAACAAGTGAGCAGGAGGGCTGGAAACCGTATAGGATTATACAAGGCAAAGCCTCTGCCCCGGCCCCGGCGCAGCCGCGGCGCAGGGAAGGGACAGGGGAGAGGAGCTGCCGTGGCCCCCCGGGGAACGGGGCAGAGCAGGGGCGGTTTTGGGGAGGAAAATGGAGATTGAGTCAATTTGGCGTCGCCATGCGGCATTCGGGCTTCGAGAGATGAGGACGCAGGACTGCGGGAAAAACGCCTCGCTGGGGGAAACTGTGGGATATCAGGGGGGTTTGGCCCCTAAATTAGGGTCAGCACGCAGTAAATGGGGAGGGGGGAAAGGGAAAAAAATATATATAAAAAAAGGAAAAGTTTGCCCAGTTGCTAATTAGACCGGTGCCGGCTGTGCAAGGGCTACGTAAGAGCCAGGCGTGTGGGCAATTAGGCAGGCGTTAATGCTTCCCTCCTCACTAGTAAAGGTGAAATCCCGGGGTGCCATGGGGTGAGGAGAGGGATGTGGGGGGCTCACCTCGCCCTCACCCACCCCGGCCCCACCGTTACACAAGAGTGCGGCGGTGGCGGAGCCGCAGCACCCGCAGGAAACGGGGTCTGAGGAGCCCGAGGATGTCCTGGCACCTACACCCCAAAACACACCCCCAAACCACACCTATGGAGGGGCTCCACCGAGTCCTGGGGTGGTTCTGAAGCGGGGATGGCAACCCCAGCCCAGGGAATGATGTCCCAGCAGCCCTGTAGGAACAGAGCTGGGTCCGGGCACCGCTGCGTCACCACCACCAGGCCCCGGTGGATCGTCCCGCTGGAGCCTTCCTCCCTCCATCCTCCTCCTCCCCACCGCCTGATTGGCAAAGCAGAGGGGTGACAAGTAGGAATTGTCTTTCATAACGGGAAAAAAAACCAGGCAGGTGCTGGCGCGACTCACCCCTGACCGGGACAAGGGGCACCCAAAATTGCACCCAGGTCCCTTGACCGCCTTCGCAGGCGCCTCCCAAACTGCCCCCCGCGCCGTGGGGAGGGGGAAAAGGGGGGAAAAAACCCACAATAAATCCAGCCCTGGTGGGAGCAACATATTGAAGAGGAGATTAAGGGGTTTAGTGCGAGGAAAAGCTTAAGAGCGGGTCTAAGCCGGCGTCGGAAAGCGAAGCAAAATAAACAAGAATTTTATTCCTAACGGAGGGGGAGCTGGAGGAGGCAGAGCGGTTTGGTGAGGGTTCTCTCCTGGTCCCCCTCCGCGCAGCTGGTGCAAGTCCCCCCTTGTCCCGTTGCAGCGGAGCTGATGCGGGTCTCTCCCGTGTCCCCGTTGGGGCTGGTGCGGGGTCCCTCCCATCCCCCTCCGCGGGGCTCGTGCGGGTCCCCCCTTGTCCCTCTCCAGCGAGGCTGACGGGGTCCCCCCTTGTCCCTGTCCGCTCTGCCGCCGAATCTCTCCTGTCCCCCTCCGCGGGGCCGCCGCGGGACCCCCGTCCCCCCACCGGCGGGGTTGATGCGGGTCCTCCCGTCCCCCCGTCCCGGCTGACGTCGGGTCCCCCCCGTCCCCCTCTGCGGGGCTGTTGCGGGTCCCCCCGTCCCCCACCGGGGCCAACTTGTGCCGCTGCCCCCGGGGCCGCGCGCTCCGGTCCCCCCGCGCCCCGAGCCCCCCCGGACCCACCTCGCATCGTGTCCGCCGCGGTCAGGGCGCCGGGGGGCGCATGGGGGGGCGCGGGGGTCCGGAGCGGCGCGGGGCGCGGCGGGGAGCGCGGGCACCGGGAGGCACCGGGCGGCACCGGGAAGCACCGGGCGGCACCGGGCGGCTCTGGCACCTGCCCCTCCGCCGCGCCGTGACCCACTTCTGCCCGAGCATGCGGCCGTTCACATGACGAGCCCGCCCCGCCCCCCCAAATCGGTTTCACTTCCAGCCCCACCTCCTGCCCTTCGTCCTCCTCCTCCTCCTCCATCCCCATCCCCGCCGCTCCGGCGCTCGGCGCTGCGCGGCCGCTGCCGGCGCCTCCCCCGGACCGGGGTCTGCGAGACCCCCGCCCGGCCGCGGCCGCGGGGGTGCCCGGCGCTGCCCCCCGGCGCTGCCCGCCCCCGGGAGGGCCGTGCCGGTGCCCGTCCTGCCCCGGCTCGCCCAGGCACGGGGCCGGCTGCGTGTGCCGCTGAATCACCGCTCCCTTGCCTCACTCCGCTCCCGCTCGGCCCCGCAACCCCCCAGATAGATGGGTGGGGGGTCTGCCCAAGGTGCAGCAGCCGGCGCTTGGGAGGGGAGGGGGTGTGTGGGGAGCGCCGGGACCCCCGTGCAGCCGCCCCATGTACCCACACCAGGGTGCAGATGCTCAGGTCCGAGGGGACATTCTGGGGGACCTGCGGGTCGGGAAGGGGGCTGTGGAAGCACTGGGAAGCTTTGGAGGTGGCAGCGAGGCATTCCCACCCTGCCCTTCGTGCTGGGATGCACACAGGTGGCTTTGGGGCTCCAGGTTGTGCCCCGGATGAGGGGGCTAAAGTGATGGTGGCCCTTGACCCCACCCGGGATGGTGGCCGTGGGGTGGCTCCAGGCCACGCAAAGCAGCCTGGCGGTGCAGGGCCGGAGGTGTCGGCACGGGGCAAAGTCCCCTGGCTGGGGTTTGTGGTGTGACTCGTGCGCCAGGTCACCAGAGTCCTCCCTGGTGCCACATCACGGGGTGGAGGTGCCTGGTCCCCGTCACGCTGGGCCAGGGCTCAGGTGCCAGGGATGCAGCAGTGCCTGGGGACACCTGGGCCCTGGGGACAGTGGCACTGGCCTGGAGACCTGCTGTGTGCAGAGAGGGCATCTCCCGTGGGCATGAACACAGTATCCACCATGGACGTGGATCTGGTATCTGTGAGTGTGGATGTGGGATCTACCACGGGCACAAACGTGCCATCCACCAGGGGTGTGGACCCGGCACCCATCATGGACATGGACCTGGCATCCACCACAGCCATCAGCCATGGAATGTGGCATCCCCATGGGCACGAGCGTGGCACCAGCCGTGGCCAGCAGCGTGGCATGGCCCTGGCCACCGCATCAGCCACGGGCACGGAGGTGACACCCACCACGGACACAGATGCAACCACCATCACCACACACGTGCCATCGCTGCCTCCTCCCCCCCCCCCCCCCCCCGCCCTCACAGCTTGGCCCTGAGGGGGCACCTCAGCCCCCAGACCCTCCAACTAAACCATTTAATGGCAGCTGAGGAGGGTGATTTCAGCCCACACGCATCCCAAAGCCTGGGCTGAGCGGGGAGTGCAGGGATGCTCGGAGGCTCCCCCGCCGCTCCCGGAGCTGTCCCCCTGCTCTGGTGCCGGGGCTGAGCAGTGGTGGCACTCTGTGTGCTCCCACCCGTGTTACCACCTCGCTCTGCCCCCCGCGCTGTGCCGGGGAGGGGGACACGGGCTGGGGAGTGGAGGGGGCGGAGGGGGCCGGGCCGCCCGCCGCGCTCCAGCGCTGCTGTCTGACACGATTTCGCTGATGGCGATTGGGAACGGGTTCGCTGCTCTCGCCGGTCGGATTCGCTCCTTCCTCCCGGCTTTCCCTCCCTCCTCCCGCCGCGCTCCGCATGGATGGGCACGCAGACGGGACGCGGGGCGACGGCTCGTTACAGGCTGCGCTTCCAGAGCGGCTCCTGCGAGCGCAGCCCCGGATGGAGCCAGGAATCCCACCCCGGCACGTCCAGGGCAGGGGCAGCCCCGCTGCCGTCCCCGGGGGTCACGGGAGCTGCCCGAAGGAGGTCACCCTCATTAGCCCCGTTTCAGATGGGGAAACTGAGACCGGGAGCAACGCGGTGACTCCTCGTGGCACGCGGGGTCCGGCCCCGGCCAACTCGCCCCTCCCAAAAAAGGCGGTCGCCGATTGCCGCTGTTGGGACAGTCGCGGCCGAATCGCGCCGGAGCGAGAGCGAAAATACCCCCCGAGCGCTCGGCGCAACCCAAAAGTATGGGGTTACATAAGCGGCACCACACCTGCCGTGAGCAACGCGGGACCCACGCACCCATCCACGCACCGCTCCCGCCGCCGGCCCCTTAACCCTTCGAGTGCGGGGCCCGGACCAGCACACGCGTGTGTCGGCACGACCCGGGGGGAGCCCCGGGGGAGCAGGAGATGCTGCAGATGCATCCCAGCAAGTACTGGGTGCTGCAGCTCTGGGACCCGGCCCCGCGGGTTTGGGGCCACGGGAGGGAGGTGGAGAGGCTACAGAAGAGCAGGACCCCTCTTCTCGTGAGCGGGGTCTCACCCCACAGACTCATCCACGTTTAAATTGGGGTCCTGATGCCACCAAAGCCAGAACGAGGAGGAGCCAGTTCGCTGGTTGTTGAGCCCCTGGAGCAGCATTTGCTCCTGACAGAGGAATGACCTCCCCTCCCCTTGCCCAGGGCTGTTTTGGCTGTGGCAGCACTGGAGGTCACTGAACATCCCCCTACAAACCATCTCCCCCTCCCCACGCTGCTGTGGGAGCTGGTGCTGCTCTGCTCACAGCCCCTCACCCCAGGACCCACCCAGCACCATTCCCAGGGACGGGAAGCAGCAGGAATGGAGGGACCAATCCTGCCATGGGTGCTGCCAGACCCTGATTCAGTGCCAGGAGCTGCACCCCTCGAGGCAGTGCTGGGGGATGGGTCCAGCGGGGCTGGATCCAGCCCATCACAGGTGGCACCAGCAGCCCTGGGCATCAGCGGCACGGGCAGGACTTGGCCACTGGGAAGAGATAAAGAAGCGAAAACTGCCACTCTCCACCATCCAGCCCTTCTCCTCCTCCTCCCCCTCCCTGGCCCAGCTTCACCACCATCTCTCTGTGGTCAGGGCCAGGGCACTGCCAGACGTTGAAGTTGGCATCGCTGGCACGACTCCATCACCAGGATCGGCCCAGTCGGCCCCTGTGGCTGGCCTGGAGGCCAGCAGAGCAGGAATTCGGGATGACACCATCACTCGTTAATCACTGTTTGCTCCCGCTCACGCCCCACCCAGCGAGAGGGGAACCCTCCACCAGCATCACCCGCCCTGCACTCACAGCCCCTCACCCCCCACGGGGACCCCTGAGCCCCCACCGGGGCTGTGCCCCGTGCTCGGTGGTCCCTGGGCTGGCACAGCCGGCCCTGTGGTGGCCCTGCCAGGGGCTCCCTGCTGTGGGCACTGCCAGGCTCTGCTCCTCGCCGTGACTCAGTTTCCCGTCGGGAATGCCGACCTGCCCAGCGGGGAGCGGGTCACGGGGTGAACCCACGGGCAAGGGGCACAGCTCTGGTGTCCCCAGATCTGCTCCTCAGGTGCCAGCGTGGGGATGTGCCCCATGGCAGCCCCCAGACCCAGGGCTGGGCAGGAGTCCTGTCCCTCAGCCCGAGGGCTGGGTGTGGGCAGGGGGGGCAGAGGGGTTGTGGCACCTGCAGCCTTATTGTGGCCCCCTGGCTGTGGGGGCAACACCACAGAGCCCCCCCCTCCAATCAGGGACAGGGTCCCACTGCTTTGTCCTCTCCATGGCATCGGTGTCACCCTCCCTGCCAACCCCACTGTCCGAGCAGGATGAGCAGGGCAGGACGAGGGTGCCCTGGCTGTGCCAGGCAGGGCCTGCGCCCTCAGACCTTGGGGACGAGACGAGGCTTTGCCGCCTGTGCCGGTCCTGGCAGCCAGTGGGATGGGGAATGGTGCCGGGCACGTGGCACTGCCACAGCGGCGTTGAGTCACCGTGTCACAGCACCGCTTGTGCAAAGGCTGCCACGGGCTGTGGGGTTGTGGGGCTGTGGGGCTGTGGTGTGGGGCCGTGTGGTCTTGGGGTTGAGAGGCTGCAGGGTCGTGGGGACGTGGTGTGGGGTTGTGGGGCCGGGGGGCAGGGCGGGTGCCACTCAGGCACGCTGCAAGCACAAAGCAGAGCACAGAGAAGGGGGAAACCGAGGCAGCACTGGGGGGCACCCCCGAGTCCCGGTGCCCAGGCGGGGCCGGGGGGCAGCGGGGCCGGGTTGTAAGCGGAGCCCCCGGGCTGGCCTGACCCGCTGCCGCTCACGTAACGCCCACCCGGTGCTTATGCAATGGCTGCTGCCGTGTGGCGCTGAGGGACACCCGACGCCGCGGCAATTACCCGGCCCCTAATCAGCGGCGACGCTGCATAACGAGGCTAATTGGAGCCGCGGCCAGCAGAGCTGCCGGGGAAGGGACGTTCGGTCTCATCCCGCACCCCGAGGGGTGCCCCGAGCAATTAGTGACTTCCTCAGGGTCTGGGGGGGGAGTCACGGCCGGGTTGGGCCCTGCTGTGGCCCGGGCACAGGTTGGGGGTGCCCGTGGGGTGGGACCCCTTGGCTGGAGTGTGGTATCTCCATCCCTGCCTGCATCCCCATCCCTGCCTGTATCCCTGTCCCTGCCTGTATCCCCGTCCCTGCCTGCATCTCCATCCCTGCCTGTATCCCTGTCCCTGCCTGCATCCCTGTCCCTTCCTGCATCCCCATCCCTGCCTGCATCCCCATCCCTGCCTGTAGCCCTGTCTCTTCCTGCATCCCCATCCCTGCCTGCATCCCCATCCCGTTCTCCATTCCCATCCCTCCCTGCATCCCTGTCGCTTCCTGCATCCCCATCCCGTTCTCCATCCCCATTCCTGCCTGCATCCCCTGCCCACACTCCCTGGCTCAGCGATGCTCCAAGTAGGTCAGTGGGCCGAGGTGCTGGGTGGCCGTGGGGGGCTGCAGCACCACCCCCGGGGGGTTCTTTCCCTTTATCCCTGGCTGCCCTTGCCCCCCGCTGATCCCACCTCCCTGCTGGCCCCACCGGGTCTCCAAGGGGTGGGGTGCCAAAGCAGCATCTCCCTCTCCAGGCTGCAGAGCCCTCACACCTCATCGCACAGATGATTCCCCAATAACGGCACCTGGAGGAGGGTCCGGCTTTTACCCCCCACCCCACCCCGCAGCCCCGGGGGGCTCAGCCTGGCGGCGGGGGGTGCAGGGGGGCTCCCCAGGCAGTTCCCCCCGGCACCCGCCCCCGGCTCGGGCAGCGCAGCCCCCGCCCGGCCCCGGCCCGGGCACCGCGCGGCGCTGCCGAATCTCCAGCGTCGTAATTAGGAGATAAACAGGAAAGAGGGAAGGGGCAGATTTCATATTCCGCCCCGATCCCTCCGGGACACATAAAAGCGGAGTGGGGGGACTCGAGGGGGCTTTTTTCCCACTTGTTTCTGCTGAATCAAACATTTTTCCTCCTGCTTAGAAGATTTCCCGGCTCCCCCCCCCCGCCCCGTCCCCCCCTCCCCGCTCCCGCCTTAATGAGGTTTTGCTGTAAAAGTCTCCGAGCCTCAACCATGGCCTTGAGTTAATCTCCAGGCACCTTCAAAGCCGGGTTGTTCCTACACCACACCCCCCCCATTCCAGCCCCTCCTTTGCCTCCATCTTTTTGAACTTCCCAGACACAAAATCGCTGAGTTTCATGTGATGCCGCTTCTCCCGTGCCCGGCGGCGAGCACGGGGGTCCCGAGGCACCCGGGGGGGCATGAGGCAGGGACACAGTGCCCGGGGCTGGGGCAGGGGTGTGGGATGGGGGCTCCCTGAGGGTGTCCCTCCGGGCAGAAAAGCAGCCTGCCTTTGAGGGGAGCCTCCAAACTGGGGTGAGGAGGGGATATTTCGAGATTTTATTCTATTGTGGAAATACCGCCAAAAAATAGCCCTGGGTTCGGGGCCGCCAAGGTGGTCACCGGAGCCACCCTTGCCACTGACAGTGGGGCTCTGGGGACTGGTGACACTGGGGTGTCACCCTGTGGGACAGGCAGAGGACAGGGGGTGCAGGCAGGTGCCTGCTGGGGGCTGAGCTGGGGGCAGAGAAGCTGCGAGGGTGCCGGGAGTGTCCCCCCCACCCAGGGCTTGACCGGGGGTGTCTGTGGCACTCAGAGATGGCAGAGGTGGCAGGAGAACAGTGCTGATAGAGGGTCCCATCCTGGCTCTGCCGTGGGAGCCAGCTGCTTCCTGGGTTTGGAAGCTGTTTGGCCCCTTGAGCGCATCCCTGCAGCTGGGACAGCACCCCACGGGCTGGGTGTGGGCTGCAGGCTGGTCCTCAGGGCACCCATCCATCCCTGGGGCCTTTGGGCAGTGCCAGCCCTCCCCATGGCTGTGGGGATGATCAGCCCTGACCACAGCGGGCCCAAAACCCCGGGAATGGGAGGAGCAGGAGCTGATGGCACCTGAGTTTCTCAAGCATGAGGTGCTGCACCCACCCCCCAGTGCTGGAGCCGGCGGGCACCTCAGGGCTCCTTCCTCCTGCCCATCGGTGCCCTGGGTTGCCCAGCGTGCCCATACCTGGGTGTCCTGTTCCAGAGCTGATCTGGAGGCTTTAGTGCAAGTTAATCCCAGCAATCCCTTAATGCCAGGGACTGAAATAGGAAAGATCAGTAGGTCAGTGGGAAAAGCTCTTGGCCAAAGTTAACGTGTTAATGCAGGGAGAAGGCGAGGGAAAGAGCAGGGAGAGGAAAGCACTCACGGGGCTGCTCCACCTTCTCCCCCTGCCTGGGCTCTGGTCACTCCCCATCCCGCTGTTTTGGGGATGCCAAGCACTGCTGGGCTGGGGAGGCTCGGCAGCTCGTGGCCTGCTGCAGTCTGGGGAGGGAAGGGAGGTTTTTCCCCTCTCCCAGGACACCCCAAGCCCAGCACTCTCATCCCTGGCCGTGGTTAAACCCCGGTCTCCAGAGGGGAAAGGTTGAGATTAGCGCCGGCACCGCTGAGCGGCCCTAATTAGGGCTTGGCAGGCTCCCACCTTGGCCCCGTAAGCACCTTTTTGGCCGCTGCTCTGGAAAAAGCCGTGCTGGAGGACTTAGCTTTTAATGCAGCCAAAGCCCAGGTGAGCCACCCACCCTGCCCAGCACCGAGGGCTCGGTCCCAGCCCTGGCTGAGGGTCCTGGCTCTGCTTATGGGCCCCAACCCTGGTTTGACCCCCTGGGTGGCCCCACACCAGACCCCCCAAACCCAGTGCTGGTGCCAGTGCATCCCAACAGGATCCATTGCAGGGCCTTTCCTTGCATCCCCAGCTGCATTCCCCTGGGCTGGGTGCTTTTGGGCAATAATATCGCTATGGGAGTAGTTTCCTTAAATCCATCTTTGTTACCACAAGCAGCTTAGCACCAGAAACTCTCTTCCTCTCTGTTCTTTTAATACGATCCCGGCTTAGCAGAGCCCCGGGCTTAGCCACTGCCCCTGCAGTGCAAGTGAGGAGAGGACAATTAAATAATATGAAAGCAGAAAACAAAGGGCTCTGCTTGATTTAAGCAGCTGGAGGGGGGGGGTGGGGGTGGCCCAGCCCTGCCCCGGGGGAGCTGCTGGGGTTACCTGTGGAGGGGGATGCTCGGGGTGGGGGGGAGGGCACAGGGTGGGGTCCTTCAGGGATGCCCTGTTTTCAGGGGTCAGTGGGTCAGGGATGCTCCTGCTGGCAGATCCCAAGGGAGCCCAGCGTGGACACGAGGTGCCTCGAGCACCTCACTCTGCTTGGTGGGAATTATTCCCATCTCCTTGAGTTTTCCCACCTTGGGCTCTGCCAGAACCAGCGAGCGACCTGCGGGGAGGGCACTCAGTGGCATCATCACACCAAGGCACGGGCCTTCCCCAGCGTTCCCAGCCCAGCAGAGCCCGGGATGGCTCTTCCTGGCTGCCAGGCTGTGCCCACGGGCTGGGGGGGGTTCCCATTCATCCCCTGGCACGGCCGGGCCGGCTCCCGCGGCCACAACCGCGGCTCACCTTGGACTCCGCTCCCGGCACGGCCCAGCGCCCGCCTGGGTTGCTGGGGAGACGGGCTGGTTTATTTACCATCGGGGCTGCGATAAGGAGCGTGGAAGGGGAGGAGGAACACACGGTGTCCAATGTGCCTGACCCACTTTTCCATCGCCCGGGCGCCGCTCGCCCTCGGCTATTGGGTTGCAGCGGCGCAAGTGCGGGGCGTCCTTCCTTCCTTTCCTTCCTCAAACCCCGCTTTTCCCCCCTCGGGAGCTGCTCGGGAGCAGGGGGTGAAAGCGGCTCCGGGCTGAGAACACGCGTGGGGGGCTCGGCGTGCCGGGGCTCCCCGCGGCCCCCGCCGGCGCTGGCACAGTGGCCCAGATCTGCCATTCCGCATGGCTGGCCCGGCCGTCCCCCGGGCCGGGCGCCGGCAGGCAGGGCGCTCGCTCGGCGCCTCGCCCGCCCGCCCGCTAATCCGACATGACTCTTCCATTAGAGACGAGAGGCCGGCAAAGAGCTTTTCGGTGTAGGAATTAACTCCTTCTCCCACCCCCCCACACCCCCCCCCTCCCCTCAGGAGCTCCCCGGCCCTGGAGCGTCGGCTCCGGCTCCGTCGCGCGTGGGCGCATGGCCTGGGGTCTGCGGGGTATAAGGGGGGTTTATCCGTGCCCTCCTCCTCCCCCCGCGTTGTTGCCCCCAGCCTGGTGGTGGGCTGGTTCCCCGTGAGGCCATCCTCCTCCTTCTGGGAATGCGGGATGGAATCAGAGACCTGGCATTGTGATGCCAGGGGGTGTCAGAGCCAGGCTCCACTGGCCTCATTGCAGTCACTATCCCAGTCCCCATCCCAATCCCTATCCCAGTCCCTATCCCAGTCCCCATCCCATTCCCCAGCCCAGTCCCTATCCCATTCCCCATCCCATTCCCCATCCCAGTTCCCATCCCATTCCCCATCCCAGTCCCCAGCCCTGGCTGCAGCGCAGCCGCTTCCCTCATTGATCTCCTCTCCAGTTGTTAATTATCGGCTCCAATCGAGCCAGATCAGAGCCGTGGCTCCCTGCAAACAGCCTGTTGTGGTTTCAGCCGTTCCCCCCCTGCCCTGGGGCTCTGGGGCTGCTGGGGAGCAGATGGGACCCGAACAGGAGCTCAGGGAGCTGGGGGTGGGCAGGATCGCTGAGCAGGGGGACATGGTGGGGTCTGATGTCAGGAGGATGAGCCCAGTCCAGGAGCCAGCTCATGGACCCGTGAGGGGAACAAAAGTCCCAGCACAGGAGTGCCAGCTCCTCACATCACCCGCGATGCTGGGGGACAGCAACGGTGGCTGCAGCAGCAGAGAAACGTGGGGTCAGCACACAGCAGAGTTCCACCCCCCTGCCTCAGGGACAGCCACCTTCCCACCCCGGGGCAGAGCTGTCCCTCGTGTCCCTGCTCCCTGGGAGCCACCCAGGGGAGGTGACAGCAGTCCCTGCTCTCCTGCTCCAAGGACAGGCCCCAGCATCCTGCCAGGAGGGAAGCAAAGCTGATCCTGCCGGGTGCTGAGCCCCGGGGTGGAGGGACCACCCACACCCAGCCTCCTCCTGCCCCTCCCTTGGCCACTCTTCCCATCAGCATGCCCAGGGCTGGGCTCTGTCCCAGGGTGGGGCTCAGGAGCCCGCTGATGTCCCGTTCTCTTCCCGTGGCCCTGGGAAATGCCTGGAGGGAGGGCTGAGCTCATTCCCAGGGTACAGGGGGAAACTGAGGCACAGAGCGAGGCAGGGACGTGCACCGGGACGGGCTCTGCCCTGGCAGAGGTGGAGGCTCCAGGGCATCACTGCAGCCCTGTCCCCACCACGGGGGGCTCTGCTGCCCTCGGGGTCCAGTTAAGGGGATTTCAGAGGCAGCCCCCACCCTGAGCAGCCCCCCCAAAGCTGCTGGAGAACAGGCAGGGGGCTGCTCGGGAAGGGCTCCAGGGGAGGGGCTGCACTGGGGCAGTGTTGTCACCACCCCCTCCCCTCACTGCCGGCTCTCCGGGGGTCTGGGGACCTCGTGCCATCCCAGGCTGGCTCCACTCTCACCAGGATCCCGTGTGGCACTGGCGGCGAGCACCTGGCTCACGGTGGGGATGTCCCAACAGAGAGCTGACCTGGATCCCAGCCACCCCCCTGGCCGTCACCTCCTGTGCCACTGCACGGCCCTGGCGAAGTGACGTCCAGCCAGGGGACAGCCCTGCAACGAGCAGGGAGGACAGGACTGGGGACAGCTGCTGTCCTTGTCCCTGGCAGTGACCCCAGTCCAGCCTAGCCCAGCCCAGGGTGGGCACTCCAGGCCCCCCCCACGGTGCTTTGGGACCTGCTGTGTGGGACAGCCACCAAAGCCAGTTTGAGGGGGTCACCCTGGAGACCCCCAGCCTCTCTCCTGGGGTCTCCTGATCCCCCTGGAGCAGAGACATGCACAGAAGGACCTGACCTCTCCTCCCAGCTTGGCCAGCAGGACTCTTGGGCTGCAGACTGGGGTGTCATCACCCTTTTTCCACCCATGATGGCTCAGACTCTGTGGCAGGGTGGGAATGTAGTGGCAGCAAAGGAAACCCTCCCCAAAATCCCAGTGCAGAGCCACCCATGAAATATTCAGGCTGCTCTGTGCCATCCTCGCCTTCGGAAGCACCATGAATATTGCAGGGGGGCATTAAAGTTTCAGGGCTGCCACGTTCCAGGACGCTGCCACCACGGGCAGCCCCTCCGCCGGGACGTGGCACGGCTCTGCCAGGCTCCACTGACCTGCTTCTCTCTGCTTTACCCCCAAAACAGGTGGTTGGGATGGGCTGAAGTGTTCTGAGAGCAAACTCGACTCAGAGCTCCTCGTTGTGTCCGTGGGATGAAGCAGCACAGCCCAGGGCAGAGCCAGAGGAGGTTGTGGGGGTCCTGCAGCATTGGGGACACGCAGAGTTTGTGACCACCTCACCCTACCCCAACCTTGGCCATGCTCCCCACTGCCCCCACGGCAGCTCTGCGGCCCTTCCAGGCGCAGGCAGAGCTCCCTGAGCACCTCAAGGGTTTCATCCTCCATGTCACGAGCTTTCCAGGTCAGTCCCCAGCAGAAGGGATTGTTCCCTTCTCATCCACCCGCTCTCATAACTTGGCTCTTCCCGTGTTTATATAACAGCGGCGTCTCCTGCGGACCGGGGAGAGAATTGGCCGGGGAGAAATAATGAGGATAATTCAAGTCATTTGGGAAGATGAGGTTTGCAAGGTGCCCAGCGTCTTCCACCTTTTACATGTTGTCTCTAATCATCTGCAATCTCGGACGGCCATTGATGGAGCCCGTTGCTGTGGCGACGGATGAATAGCCCTGGGATTGTACCATGCCAAAAAAGTGCTGTCCTTCCCATCAAAACAACAACAAACAACAAAAATATCATTCTGTTCGGGAAATTAAGCAGTTTGCAACCAAATAGCGGTGTGTCTGAAAAGGCTCCTGCGTCCGTCCTTCCCTCCCGGCTCCCGCGGCCGCCGAGGGTTTGTCAGGAACATGCCCAGCGCCCCGGAGAGCCCTTTGTGTGCGCCAGACGAGGAGAAGGTGGTAATTGCAAGGGGGTTTCTAACCCACTGAGCCTTTTAAAAGGATTTGATGCCCCCCTACACCTCTCTGCTGGCCCAGATGTGTGTCACTCAGGCAGGGAGCGGGGCCGGCGCAGCACTGGGTTAATG
>NW_020956862.1:142322-145192 GCF_003031625.1 Empidonax traillii
TTCCCTGAGATCCATCCCAACCCCCCTGGCACAGCTCCAGCCCTTCCCTGGCTCCTGTCCCTGGTCCCAGAGCAGAGCTCAGCGCCTGCCCCTCCGCCTGCCCTCGGGAGGAGCTGCAGCCCCCGAGGAGTCTCCCCTCAGTCTCCTCTGCTCCAGCTGAACAAACCGAGTGTCAGGGATGTCTTTGGTGTAACTGGGAGCTGTGTGACTGACGCTCATCCTGCAAGAGTGTAAGAAGCCAAACAGCCGTAGGGCAAGTGCCCAGCTGGCAGTGTGGGAGAGCCCCGGGGCGCAGCGGGGTCGGAGCCAGTCCCTGTGCATTGGGGCAGCGGGGAGGAGGAGGGAGAAGGAGGGGTGGGTACGCGGAGAGAAAACATTTTAGAGGACCCCGAGGATGAGAAACGAGCCAAGTTCGTGCGGCTCCATCCCCTCGTCGGGCAAGAGCCGAGAGCAGCGCTTTGCCAGCCACCCCCAGCGCCCCCCACCCTCCCTGGGCTCAGCCGGAGCCAGATGGAGGCACATCTTGGCTGCGCGGAAAGCGAGGCCGTGGAGCGGGAGGGAGAGATTAACTCCGCGGGGAAAACAAGCTCGGCTGGGCTCAGGACGCCTGCGTGGAGAGCGTGTGTGTGTGAGAGTGTGTGTGTGAGTGTGTCTGTGTGTCTGTCTGTGTGTGCTCAGCCCGTGCCTCTCCTCGCAGGGGCAGGCGGGGTTCTTGGCAGCGCGGCCTCATCCTTTAATTGCGCTGCTTTGATAACAGTGATAATTGGCTGGAAATCGATACTGTTTTGCTCCCGTTTCTCCCGTCCTGTCTCACCGGGCTCCCCTCCCCTCCCGCTCTCCGGAGTGGGTGACATTTAAAGGCTCTGCCACAGCCATTAGATAACCCGGCCGGGGAAGAGGCTTCCGAGAGCGCTGATGCCGAGGGGATGGAGGCAGCGCCTCTCTCCGCTCCCACAGCTCCAGGACAGATGGAGACGATGCTCCAGCAGTGCTGTGAGAGCGACAGCCGTGGGGGACCGGCGGGTCTGGGGCCAAGGGGACATCGGAGAGGGGCAGGGACAAACCCAGGCTGCGTGGGCCAGGAGCTCCCTCCGGCTTTGGCTCTGGAAAAGACGCCGGAGCGCCACGGGAAGATGTGTTTTAAACCCCTGCCTGCCCTGCTCTGTCCTCCCTATGCCCTGCTCCTGCCCCGCTGCCCCAGCCACAGGCGGGATCCTGGAGCCCCCAAGCTCAGGGACCTCCTTGTCCCCTTTCAATCGCCCTCCAAGAGCAGCCCCCCTGCTCCACCTGCCCAGCCGGGGCTGCTGCGGCTCTGCCCCCCAAAAGGTGCCCTGACCCCCAAAGCTGCAGGGCCTGGGGGCAGGGTGGTAGCACTGGAGGGTGCACAGAGGAGCCAGGGGCTCATCAGGCTGGTGCTGGCAGCCCCAAGGCCCTGCCAAGGGACCCCTGAGAGCCGAGGGACCCTCCTTAGCCAAGGGACCCTCCTTAGCTGAGCGACCCCCTTGGTTTCAGGGACCCCTCTGCTCTGCAGGGTCGGCTGGAGCATGGGGCTGGCAGCGGGCGAGGGATGCCAGGAGGGTGCAGGGTACACGGGGAGAGGGCTGTGGGGTGTGAGTGCATGGGTTCCCTGAGAAGCTGTGCCCACCCATCCCCTGTTACCTGTGCTCCCACCATCCCACGGAACCCGCGCCCCCCGTCCGTGGGTTCCTGGTGCCACCTGGTGGTCACGGCCTGGGGGTGCCCACGGTGAGACCCCCCCGGAAAACAACCCGACCTGTCCCCGCGGGGACCTTTGCGCTACCAGGGGCTCCCCCAAGGGCCCCCCCGAGAGCCGAGCCGAGCCCCTCAAACCAGAGCCGACCCCCGCGTCACAGCCCACCCGGGCTCCGGGCTCACACACAGAGCTCTTTGTAGCCCCCCGCGGGGGAGGGAGACGGTGGGGACCCCCCAAAGCAGAGCTCCTGGAAGTGGCTTCCCGTGAGTTTTTCCTCCTGGATGTCCCCCAGCCCCGGCACAGCTGGGATTGGGCCTTTTCTCTGCGGGGTTTGCCCCGGGTCACAACAGCCCCCGAGCAAAGCTTTGGTCTAATAACCCCCCACGTCACCCAGACCTTGGTGAAGAGGGGCAGGAACAGATTGTGGACAGGAATCCCTTCCAGCCGGAACCCCCTGGAGCATCCCACCCATCCCCTATGGATGGGGAGAGCTGATATGGGGGTCCCAGCTCCTGTCCTACAGCTGTGTTCTGCCCCTGTGGGAGGGGGCAGAGCTGCCCACCCTCTCCCCCAGCAGCTACAGCCGTGTCCCCAGTCCTTCACCCCACAGCTGGAGCCCCCCAGGTGTCCCAGCCCCTACAGCCATGGGATATCTGTGTCCCAGCCCCTATAGCTTGGGGGGTGGGCGTCTCATCTCCCTCCCTACAGCCTGGCTTTGACTGTGACCCAGCCCCTGCAGTGGGGGCTTCCAGACCTCTCCCTCCAGGGGAGTCTGGCTGTGTCCCACCCCACATAGTCAGGAGGGGGGAGGGTGTCTCAGCCCTTCCCCTATAGCTGGGGAACACCTATACCCCTGCCCCTATAGCTTGGGGGCATGCATCACAGACCCCTCCCCCATAGCTGGCTCACACCTATACCCCTGCCCTGATAGCCAGTGGGGTCACACCTACATCCCTGCCCCTATAGCCAGTGGGGTCACACCTATATCCCTGTCCCTATAGCCAGTGGGGTCACACCTATACCCCTGCCCCTATAGCCAGTGGGGTCACACCTACACCCCTGCCCTGATAGCCGGTGGGATCACACAGATATCCCTGCCCTTATAGCCAGTGGGGTCACACCTATACCCCTGCCCCTATAGCCAGTGGGGTCACAC
>NW_020956862.1:147936-158588 GCF_003031625.1 Empidonax traillii
CCCGTGTCCCCCACACCCCCGTCCCGTCCCCCCCGTCCCGGGCCCTCCCCGGGGGAGGCGCTCGGGGCCCGCGCCCGCCATGTTTCCCGGCAGCGCTCCGTGCCCGCCGCCCGCCTGAGCCTCCCGGGGCCGGCCCGGCGCGGGGCCGGGGCCGCCCGCGCTCCTCCTCGGCCGCCGGTGAGTGGGGCCGGCCCGGCGGGGCCCGCCCGGGGCTCCCGCTCCGCGCAGGCCGCGGAGCCGCGGCCTCGAGTGGCGCCGCGGGCCGGGCCGGGCCGGGCCGCGCCGGGCCGGGCGGGGGGGCCGAGCCGGGGCCCAGCGGAGCGGGGCCGGCGGGGGGAAGGGGGGGGGTCGTCAAGGCTGGGCGGGGGGTCCCGGCCGCGCCGTGCGGTCCTGGCCGGGCCCGCAGAGGTGGTGGGGGGGATTCAGCGGCCGCCGGGGGTTCGGCCGCGCCGTCCTGCCCTGCCCGGCTGGGCCGAGCGGCGCTCGGGGAGCGCTGAGCGCTGGGCCCTGCTCTCTCCGCAGGGACGAGCGATCGCCAGCGGCTCCTCCTGAAAGGTTTGTCCGTGTGGCAGCCCGGGGACCCCCCCGAGGGATCCGCCCGGGACCCCTAAAGATCCGCCCGGGACTCCCCGAGGGATCCGCCCGGGACCCCTAAAGATCCACCCCGGGACCCCCCCAGGATCCACCCCGGGACCCCCCGAGGATCCGCCCGGGCTGCCCGAGGAGAGGCCGGTTGGGGATCCCGGTGCGGGGATGGGAGCGCCGCTCTGAGCACGGCGAGGGATCCCCCGGGAGCGCAGCGGAGACCCCCCCGTCCCCCAGCTGAGCCCGGTCCGGGTCCATCCCACGGGAGCGCTCCTGGCAGGGTAATGATTTCGCGTTCCTCTTGTTTGTTCCCCTCCGAGTAAAGGGAGCGAGTTTCGCAGGAGCGGGGAAGGAAGTGGCTGGGAGGGTGGCGGGGACTTTGTGAGCCCCACAAAGGCAGCGCTGCTGGTGGGGGGCTCACGGGGCCAGCGCTTTGTGCCCGAGCTGGTCCTGCTCACATCCTTCCCCCCACCCCGTCCTGTGTCACAGCTGGACCGGCCACAGCCACGCTGTCCACACAGGCGTTGGGATGGAGCGTGGTTTTTGTTTGCTCCTCATGGTTCTCATTTGGAGCCCTGCGGTGGGTTTGGCCCTGTAAATGCTACGCCGTGTGTGGCTGGAAGGGGCGAGTTCCTGGGGTTGTGTGCGATCCAGAGGGGAATTATTATTAAATTTAAAATTAGGTTTCACTGTGTCAGCTGTTCCTTGGGAAGGTGTTCCTGAATCACGTCTCACTGCTGGAAAGAAACCCTCATCCCTATTTCCAGCCCAACCACGCTCACGTTCCCCTTACCCACGTATGTCAGTGGGTTCTTTTTGCATCGCTTGCGTCATCTTCCCGAGAATTAAAAAACTGAGACAGGCTCGAAATGAAACCCAAAATGTGACTGACTGGGAGCTTGAGGGGCAGCTCCGTGTGGGTGCTCCCAGCAGTGCTGTGGTGGCACTTCTTGTGCTGATGGAGAGGGGATTGTTCAGGTCTGATGTGCTTGTCTGTCCCCAGGAATTTCGGGAGCCTCGTGGTGCAGGAGGGAGAACGGGGAGCCAGTTCCTGCTGGGCTTTCCAGGCTGGCTCTGGGCAGCTCCTGGCAGCTCTGGGTGGCCCAGGGCCCCAGGGACAGGGGTTTTTGGGAGCCCCCAGTGCCCTGTGCTGGAGGGCCTGGGGTTGTGTTGCGGGGCACGTGCAGGAACTGGGCTCTCTCTCGGGATCCTTTGTGCTCCTTCCTGAGCAGCTGCAGCGAACAATGGCCCTCACAGCTGTCCCGGTTTTATTCCTGCTTGCAGCTTGGAGGGGCGAGGATGGCTCAGGAGACGAACCAGACCCAGGTGCCCCTGCTGTGCACCACGGGCTGCGGGTTCTACGGCAGCCCCCGCACCAACGGCATGTGCTCCGTGTGCTACAAGGAGTTCCTGCAGAGGCAGCAGAGCAGTGACCGGATAAGCCCCCCAGGTAGAGGGTTTTTCCTGAGAAATCTGCCTCAAAATGGGGGTTTGGATGCAAACTCCATTCAGCAAGTGGTGCTGACTGCCAGCAGATTCCTGAGAAACCACGTCTGTCCCTTTCCATGGAGACCCAAGGCTCTAAATCAAGGGCCCTTGAGCACTTGTGTTCCCTGTAAGAGGGGCAGTTGTTTCCTTCCCAGTCCCACCAGTTTGTGAAGCCCTGTCCCAGTCAGCACCTCCTAGTAAACTGTAAAACTTCACCTGTGCTAATGGTGATCCCAGTTTTTAGCTGTTTCCCTGTTCCCTGAGTTATGTGTTGGCTGCTGGGAACCCCACAGATCCCCACAATGACATTTAATTTGGGAAGAGCTGGGCCTACTTGGTTTGTATAGTTTTCTTACCTGAACAGCGTTGACAACCAAAATCCATGTGCTAAAAAGTTTGTTTCCTGGTACATGCCAGAGCTGGGAGCAGAAGGGAGATGTGATCACAATGTGATCAGGGTTGGGGGTTTTATTACTGGGAGTTTGTGCAGATGCCCCATGTACAGTAAGAAATCCCTTCCAGAGCTCTTCCACAGCTTGTTCCTGAGTGGGATCACGGCTTTCTTTGAGTTACCCACCCAAAATATGCATCAGGAACACGGCCTTTCCCAGCAGGGAGTTTTATGAGACCCCCAACTTAGCCCCTCAGCTGGCACAAACCAACCTGTGTCTGCTGAAGCTGGGAGAGGATCTGGTTCTTCCACCTCAGAGAAGCTGCAGAGTGGTGTTGGTTCAAGATCCAGACAGCCCTGATGTGTTACCCCCCCACCCTGAGATCTGTGCACAAATTCGGAGGGGAGGGTGTAGGAATGGAGATATGGGAATGATCCCAACTGGGGTGTGCTCTCCCAGCTCCAGCAGGGATCAGGAGCTTAAGGAATGCTGAGCACTCCTCCTGCTTCCTCCTCGGCTGTCGAGCACACGAGGAACTCGCTGGCGTTTTTCAAAGGCTTTACCAACACTGGTCTTGTCTTGCAGCTCCCAGTGGTGCCAGCAGCAGCCCCATGGCTTCTGAAGCAGTTGCAGAAGGAGACTCCACACCTGAGGATGCAAAAGCCAGGTAGGGGCACAGCCCTGCTAAAATCCAGCTCTGGCCCATGGGGTAAATGGACTGGATCAAACTCCTCCCTGGGACCCTGGTTTGTCTGGAAGATGGAGATGTCCCTGATGAAGATGATGATGATAATGTGTAGAGTGAGGTGCCAGGGGGTTGGTGGTGACTCAAGTGGTGTCTTGGTTCTCTTGGAGCCAGTGCACTGCTCTGTCACTGGCTGTGTTCAGCTGCTGTGTCTCTGCTCAGTCCTCAGTGGTGGGATTTCTGGGGTTGTCCTGTGCAGAACCAGGAGCTGAACTTGGTGATGAACTTGGTCCCTTCCAACTCGGGGTATTCCGGGATTTCAAGTGAAAGCACCTGGAGGTGACCCAGTCTGGGAGCTGTGGCAGCAGGATTAGAGATCTCGGGCACGTTTGATGGGAAGGTTGTTAGAGCTGCACTGAGCTTTGTCACATTACAGTCCTGACTCATAACTCTATTGCCCTGTCCCTGGACTTGTTTGGAGCTATAGCCTTGGCTGGGAGATATAGTTGGGTAGAAAAGGAAACTGAAATCGTCACGGGTTCATTCCAGGTGTGCCTGGAAAGAACTTTGATCCCAGATCTCCAGGGGAATCCCAAATCTCACGTCTGCTGTACTCCTGACCTACTTCTGAGTATAAGGAAATTAACTTTACGGGCTGGAGGTCTCTCCCACATAACAACTGTTCATCAAAGGAAAAAAAACCCTTGTGTTTGCTCTTTGTTTGTTTGTTTGTTTGTTTGCTGCAAACGCTCCCAGTGCTCAGACTCCTGTGACCCATCAGATGACGGCCATGAGCATATCCAGAGAGGAAACCAGCACTGAGCCAGAGGAGTTCAGTAAGACAGAAGAAGCCTCATCAGCATCTTCCTCGTCAGGTTGGTTTGACCTTTGCACGAGCGTGAGCGACACGAATCCCAAGAGCTGCTTTCAGCAGCCCTGGCCACTGACCCCGAGGGACAGGCAGGGAACACACACCTGGAGAGAGAGGAAACAGCTCCTCTGTGAGACAGGCAGGAGAGCAAATGCTGTGCCCCAGGGCAGGCTGATAGAGGTGGCTCTGTGGGCTGAGGGCTGAGGAGCTGCCAGCCCCGGCGTCGCTGGCAGGAGGATAATCTTCCATGACGCCTCTCCCGGGGAATGGCAGCGAGCCCGGAGCGGCCCACGGCCTGTCGCTGGCAGCACTCCCCTGCCAGGAGGAGGGAGGGAGGGACAGGGATCCACCAGAGTTATGGGAGACAGGAGATGTGTTTGTGGCAGTGCCCAGGGGCACTGGGGCCTGGCTGGTGTCACCCCTGTGATGGGGTACCTGTCCCTCGAGGGGGTGTTTCCCTCCTGAAGGGATTGGGCAGCACAGGGGGCACTGCCCAGCAGGCACATCCTCCGGCTGATGCCATAACCAGGTGATTCTGCAGAGACACCCTCCTTTGGTTCAGCTGACAGCTTGCATTGAAAGCTAAAAAAATCCCAGGAGCTGTTAGTTGCTAAAAAAACTGGCTCTAGTCACTGCACATGACTGTGCATTTTGGGTTTGGTAATCCCTGGCCTGCAAGCCCAGGAGACAGTTTACAACAGCGAGGTGAGAGACTGTGTGGTGAAACAGGCTTGGGAGAGCCTGCCCCTTTCTTCTGACTCTGTGGTTTTTGGGAAGCTGTTTGGGGTCAGCTCCACAAAGCTGCCTCTGACTGTTTTGTCTCCTCAGAGCAGCCTGCACTGCAGGTGTATATCTGTTTGCAGCCACAGCTCCTCCCTCCTGTTGACTTCTCTAACCTGCTTAGGTACTGGAGGAAATCCTGCTAAGCATCAGTGACCTTTAACAATCTGGCTTTCAGAGCTCAGTTTTCCCTTTGGTAATTAGAGGCAGTGATGGATATCTGTGTAAAGCATTCTGAGACCTACATATGGGGAACACTTACATAAGAGCCAGCAAAAATAATTAGTTGTACTTACAAGGGGTTAACCATTTTTCTTTTTTTTCCCCCTGCAAAGATTAACTGTGGGCTGAGCTGACAGTTGTGTTGCTGTACAGCAGCTGAGCTGCAGTGACTATCCAGTCACTGTCCAGTGGCCGCTCCAGCCTTGGATGTGAGGCATTTGACACAGAGAGAAAACTGTGAGGCTGTGTGAGGCGTGAGATCTCCGTGGAACGAGGCAGATCCCGCAGCTTGGGGTCTGTCAGCCAGGGCAGTGCGCACACAGAGGGGCTGGCAGAGACCCAGAATTCACTTAGAGCCTCGAGCACCTCCTGCAGTCAAAGAGATGCTTGCTTTTATCAAGAAAGGGCAAGCAAAACTCTTGCCTGTGTTTCAGGTACCCTGCTTGAGATCCCCCAGGACACAGCTGAGGGCAAGGCCGCTGCGGAGAAGCCGAAACCCAAGAAGAATCGCTGCTTCACCTGCCGGAAGAAGATCGGCCTGACTGGTGAGTGCCTGGGCAAACCTGGCTGTGCCCTCAGCAGCGTGGTGTGAGAGCCCTGGGGGCAGCTCTGGCTGTGCTCTGGTGGCTCAGAGGGGCAGTGGATGGGGGTTCCCCACAAAGCCACCCCCAAGCCGAGGCGCTGCTGGGGAGCTGGGAGGGGAGCTCTGACCTGCTGAGGGAGCAGCCTGGGGAACATCCCACTCCCTGCCGGGGTCCTGGCAGCCTTGGGATGCAGGCTGGCACAACTGGATGCAGCAGCACCTCTCGGGCTGGTCCTGCTGCCTGGCAAAAGCCGCTGTGGAGCGGAGGCAGAGTCGGCTCCTGTCGAGGTCTGCGGTAAAGCTTTCGTAGCAGTGGCACGGAATGAGCTGGACCCAAATGGAAAATCCCTCTCCAAGACTCATCCCATTTGTTAATGCTGCTTGATTTCCACTGTTAGCTTCCTGAGGGCAGGATGGCTCTCGGCATCCAGCCCGTAAAGCTGGAGGGAGCGGTGCAGGGATGGGTGTCACTGCTGTCGGTGGGAAAACTGCCCCTGGAAAGTGAAGCAATTAATTTGGCTGGGGTTTTGTTAATAAAAACATCATTCCCCTGAATTATCTCTGGCATTTAGTGCTTCCCTGGGAAAAGTGAACTCAGGAGCCGTGCAGGTCACGCTGTCCTAGTGGAGCACTCGCCTCTGTGGCTTCCGTAGCTCATCCAGCAGCCAGGGAATGGCTGTTTGCATGGATTTAAGAGGCTTTGGCAAAGTCTGGACTGGGAAGTTTGAACCTGAGCTTGCCTGGAGATCTGAGGGTGCTGTCCTGGAATTAGTGTGGGTTTGTAAACCTGGAGCTGGGCAGGGTAGTTTGGTGTCCAGCCTTTGGATCTGCAGGGAGGATGGTTTTCCTGGATGAGTGTTTCCTTAAGAACTTCAAGCTGTGAGAAGTTTCCTCGTTTAGGATTCAGCTTGCAGAGAAGTCCTGTGTATTCAGGGCATTTTTTAGGATGAGTTTTCTCAAACAGGAGTAAATGGGCACCTCGGAGTAAGGTGTTCTGTGGGCTGTGGTTGGGAAGATGAGAAGGGACAGAGCAGGATTCCCTGCTGTCCTGCAGCACATCCCTGCTCCCTGCCCGAGTCTCCCGGAGTGCTGTGTTGATGGAAGCTCTCTGAGCAGCATTGTCCCCGAGTGAAGTGACTGAATGGGGGATTCTGATCCCAGTGTGGTGCCAGCCCTGCTGCTCACTGCTGGCCAGCCCAGATGCTGCTGTGTGACCCTGGGGAGCTGGGCTGGCTCCGAGGGCTCAGCTCCAGCTCGGGCTGCCCGGGGAGCCTGGCCTGGATTAGCAATCTGGCACTGCAGTGCCTGGCATGTCCCTTGTCCCCGGGGAACACAGAGAGCAGCTGCTCGGGGAGCTGTGACAGCTGGGGCTGCCCAGAGCACGAGGAGCTGCTGAGCCAGGGGAAGGCAAAGAGCCACCCGTGTCCTTCCCCCACGCCTGGGGGGGGACAGTGACCCCCTCCCTGCTCTGTGTGTGCCTTGGTGGTGTTTCCTGGCCTGGCAGGAAGGAGCTGGGGGGGCCCTGCCGCCTTCCTGCCCGGCTGGACGGGGCCTGATGCGGCTTTGTTTGTGCTCTTCCTGCCCTCAGGCTTCGACTGCCGCTGCGGGAACCTGTTCTGTGCCATCCACCGGTACTCCGACATGCACGCCTGCCCCTACGACTACAAGGCAGAGGCTGCCGAGAAGATCCGCAAGGAAAACCCCATCGTTATCGCCGAGAAGATCCAGAAGTTGTGAAGGGGGGGGGGTCTGAGCAGCTCGAACTGCAGCCAGCAGGGCGGCCCGGTGCTCCTCCCCTTCCTCCCAGCCTTCCTCCTCCTCCTCCTCCCCTCCTCCTCCCAGCCCCAGCGGTGGTGCGAGGGTGACTCCGGCAGCGCACACGGACCGGCACCGGGACACGGGGGGCTCCTCGCACCTCCTGGGCGGTCAGTCGGTGTTCCTTCTCTCCCTCCCTTCCTGTCCGACAGCCACAGCTCAGCTGACGTGTTCTCAACCAGCTTCCCAAAGGAAAAGGGGCCGTCCTGCCCCGCTGCTCCAGCGCTGAAGACCTTGGGACCCGCCTCTCTCCGGGCGCTCTGCGTGCTGTGAGCGTCTGGGCTTTCCCTTCCCGGCTGCTGCGAGTCCCGTGAGCCACCCAGGACTCGAGGCCGGAGTCCCTGAGCAGCCCCTGGACTTTGCTGCCCGTGCCCCACCTCCTGCAATCCCGGGGGCTGGGGGATCCCGGCAGCCAGGCTGCCGTCTGCTCCCGGGAGGTGCCCGGGCCCCGATGCAGCAGAGTTGTTTCCATGGTTCTGACGCCCCAGATCCCCCTCTTCACCCTGTGCTGGAGAAGCCCCGAGGGGACTGAGCAGCGGGGCTGGCACAGGGGAGTCATTTCGTGGCTCGGGGCGACGTGGGCAGGGCAGGACCTTTGGGAAGAGGCTCCGCTCGCTGCCTCGTGCCCCTCTCCACAGGGACAGCCCTGCTCCAGCCTGCCGTGCTCCAACACCCCTGGAGAACCCCAACTGCTCCCCCAGCGAGGTTTGTGTCCCCTGTCCCCTCCCTCTCCTCCCCTCCCCTCTCCTCTCCCTGCCTTCTGCCTTACACGAGTCGCTCTCATCAGGGTTGTGCACAAAGCTCAGGTCCCCACACCTCTGCTTCTGGACCTGTCCCTGCCCCCAGGTGACAGCGGGGTCCCCTCCTCCCCCCTGGGCAGCTCGGGGAGCCCACCCAGCTGCCCTCTCCCCTGCCTCCTCCTCCCTCCCTCCCTCCCTCCTGCTCCAAAAGCCGCACAGTGGGAACTGGGCACAGGGAAAGGCACGTGGAGGGGCTGCAGGGCATGGGAAAAGACCCGAGGAGGGTCCCGGGGAAGCACGGGCAGGGGCTCAGAAACGCCCATGGAGAGCCCCAGGGAGCAGGGAGAGGTGCTTGGAGAGCTCTGGGCCCACTGAGAGAGTTCCTTGGGATGGTGGAAGACTCAGGGAGGGCTCTGGGGTGCCAGGGAAGGCAGAGGGAGAGCTCTGGGGTACAGTGAACATGCTCAGAGGACTCGGGCACCCCAAAAAGCACCTGAAGGGCTCTGGAGTGCCCACACTGGCACACGTGTAGAGAGGGAGGTTTAGGGAAAGCCAAATGCCAGCTTGGCATCACCCCAGGAGGAGCCTCTGGAGGGCTCAGGGACGCAGCACGAGGCAGGGCAGCGGCTCCTGGGGCACCTCCTCACCCTGTTCCTGGAAACACCGGGAGCAGAGGAGTAGATACGGGGCTCTGGTGTCACAAGCAGAGGACCCTGGATGTGTCCCAGGGGACAGGCAGCAACTCTGCCCCGCTGCTGGCTGTGCCACCCCTGGGAGGTGTCTGCCTGGGTGCTGGAGAGCAGAGCCCTAGGGAGCAGCTGGGGGGGATCACGGCCAGTCCTTCCTTCCCAGCGCTGTTTTCCTGCCTTGCTCCTGGCAGGGATCCTTCAGCAAGGGGGGGCTCCTCCTGAGCGTTGGGTTTCCCAGTCTGATCCAGCCAGAGCAGTGTGTGCCCTGTGGCCGCTGCCACCCTACCGTGTGACCAGGAGGGTCCCAACTTCCACAGCTGATGCAAACCCAACCCCCCCAGCACAGAGAGGAGCAAGGCTGCCCCTTGCCAGCCTTTCCCTCGGGTTTTTGCTCCTGGATGGCGTGGATGTCACACCCAGAGCACGCAGGTGTTGTCCCTGGACAACCCCCCTGGGTTGGGTTTGCTGTTGAGCTCTTGGCTGGGGATGATCCATGGCTCTCAGGGGGAGCAGGAATCGCAGCCGGCCCTTGCCTTGTGTTCTCCCGAGGGCCACGAGCTCCAGGGAGGTGCAGCAGCTCCCCTGGATGCGGCGGGAAAGCCCATGGCCATCTTCCAGCTTCTCCACCACCCACCTCCTCCCTGTCATCCCCTCCCTCTCCATGAGTGTAAATACAACACAGTCTAGTTTGCTTGGATGCTGTGGGTGCTTTGTTATGGGCAGGGATGTTCCATGTGGGCCCCACTCAGGATGGCCCCGGGGTCTCCGTGCCTCAGTTTCCCTGTGGATAATCCCTAACTCCCAGCACCCAGACTCCTGGGATCTCAACCCCCCCAGCAGCTGGACTGGATGATCTTCAGAGGTCCCTTCCAACCCTGACTACTCTGTGAAGTCTGGGATCCTCCCCCACCCCAGCCCTGAGTTGCTCCAGATCCCCCCTTGGTGCCCCTGTCGTGTTCATGGGGCTGGAGTGGGAATGGGTAAGGGGGTTTGGGACAGGCCCCAAATGCCTCCCCCCCATCCCTGTGTCCGTGCAGGGGGATCTGGGCAGCCTTTGGCACCAGCACCGAGTTCAGCCAGGCTTTTGGCACTGCCTCCTGTGACTTCCTGGTAGGAAACCGTGGGAATTGTGGGCTGGGTGAGTGGATGGTGGGGTGGGTGAAGGGCTGGGGGAATGGCAGAGCTTGGGGGGTCTTGAGCCAGAGGATCCAGAATCCCCCTGTGGTCAGTGGGGCTCCCCAGGGATCAGCTCTGGGCCCAGCTTGTTCATCAGTGACCTGGAGGGAGGGGTGGGATGGACCCTCAGTGTTTGCTGAGACAGAACTGGTGGCTGATCCACCTGAGGGCTGAGCTGCCTTTCCGTGGGACATTAATAATTAGTCTGGATAATTGGGCAGAGGGAAACCTAATGAGGGTCAGCAGGGGCAAGCGTAGGGTCCTGTTCTTGGGGAGGAACAACCCGATGTGGCAGTCCAGGTTTGGGGTGACCTGCTGGAGAGCAGCTCTGTGGGGAGGAACCGGGGGTCCTGGGGGAGGATAAGCTGTCCATGGCCAGCCGTGTGTCCCGGGGCCAGGAGGGATCCTGGGGGGCATCAGGAGGAGTGTGGCCAGGTCAGGAAGGGGATCCTGCCCCTCTGCTCGGCCCTGGGGAGGCACATCTGGAGTGTTGTGTCCAGCTCTGGGCTCCACAGCTCGAGAAGGACAAGGAGCTGCTGGAGAGGGTCCAGCAGAGCCACAGAGATGGGGAAGGGTCTGGAGCATCTCCCTGATGAGGAGAGACTTGGGGAGCTGGGCCTGGTCAG
>NW_020956862.1:161498-161681 GCF_003031625.1 Empidonax traillii
TGCCTGTCAGTGGAATGGGAAGCACCCCCTGGGCAGTGGTAGTGGGGGGGTCCCACACGGGTCAGAGGGTGAGGGGTCCCACAGTCAGTGTGTGTGGGGGGGGTGGGGGTCCCACACAGCGTGTGTGGGGAGGATCCGACCCCCACAGCAGCCACGGGGTGGTCGTGGGGTGTGGGTTGGACC
>NW_020956862.1:165050-174073 GCF_003031625.1 Empidonax traillii
GCCCTGGCTGGCAGCGTGACCCAGAGCTGGGGGCTGCCCCACAGAGCTGCCATCTGGGGTGTGTGAGCCCCTCACAGCTCACAGCCCCTGGGAAGGGAGAGCCTGGACACCCTCACAGCTCTCCTGGCAGCTCAGCCCTGGCAGCCTCCTCATCCTGGGGGTGCAGGGAACTGCCTTGGGCTCAGCCTGGGGGGCACAGACACCCCTGGGAGCCTTGGGGGGGCTGTGGCAGAGCAGGGCGACCCCTGAGCTGTGTCAGGCACAGGGTGGGCTTCTTGGGGTGTCCCATGCAGGGCTGGAAATGGGACCGGATGATCCCGATGGGCCCCTTCCAACTCCGGTCACAGCCCACGATCTCCTGGCACTGTGACTCAGGTGTGAGCGGGTGCTGACCTGCCCTGTGCCCCCTCCCAGGTACGGGATCAGCCCGGAGAACATCATCCTGTACGGGCAGAGCATCGGCACCGTGCCCACGGTGGACTTGGCCTCTCGCTACGAGTGCGCGGCCATCGTGCTGCACTCGCCGCTCACCTCCGGCATGCGCGTCGCCTTCCCCGACACCAAGAAGACCTACTGGTTCGATGCCTTCCCCAAGTGAGTGCCCTGGGCAGAGGGGCAGGCGGGGCTGGCTCTGTCCTGGACACCAGCCCTGACCACACCCTTTCCTGTGATGGGCTTAAACTCCCTCTTTGGGACCCTTGAGGGGTCACATAACCCTCCCCGGGGTCACTGTCACTCCCACTGAGAGCTGTGCTTTGTGTGCACCCCAGTCCCCTCTGGCATCACCTCCCGGCCACCCTGTCCCAGTGTCGTTGCCCACCAGTGTTGGGGCTGTTCCACTGGCCCTTTGTTGGGTGTTACAGCTCCTGGGGCCCCTCTGTCCCCCAGGGGTGATTCCTCCGGGGTTTTCCCGCTCTGTGGGCGGCAGGAGCAGTGCCGAGGGACGAGCTCTGCCTTGTCCTCTCCCTTGCAGCCAGGCCAGGGGACGTCCCCGAGGCGGAAGCTGTGCCTGGGCAGCCACCAGCCCACGCTCCGTGTCCCGATGGCCTCGTGTGGCCTTTGTGGCCGAGCTGGGAACAGCAGGGCTGATCTCGGCAGGGGAGGGATGTCCTGCAGCAGTGCTGAGGTTCCCCCGGGGATGTTGTCACTGCTGGCTGCTCCTCATCTGTCACACCAGGGCAGATCTTGTCCTGGGGCTTGTCCTTGGCAGAATTTCCGTGTCCCTCCCTGTCCCTGCGATCAAAGAGCATTTCCTGGTCCCTCTCCCACGGGATGTGCGTGAGGAGGGGGTGAGAGAGGATTGGAAGTGTCAGTCCCCGCACTCACCCCCCCCCCTCCCCTCTCTCCCCCACCCACCCTCTTGGCAGCATCGAGAAGATCTCCAAGATCACCTCTCCCGTCCTCATCATCCACGGCACGGAGGACGAGGTCATCGACTTCTCCCACGGGCTGGCGCTGTTCGAGCGCTGCCCCAAGGCCGTGGAGCCGCTCTGGGTGGACGGGGCCGGGCACAACGACATCGAACTCTACAGCCAGTACCTCGAGCGCCTTCGGAAATTCATCTCCCAGGAGCTGCCCAGCCAGCGCAACTAGGGCGGGGCGGGGGGCTCTGCTGGTCCCCCCCGTGTCCCTCCCCAGCCCCAGGCGCAGTGACTTTGTTCGGGCTCGGCGGCAAGGATGGCGTTTCCTCTGGGACACAAGCACAGCTCTCCCGGTGCCAGCCCTGGCGCTGCTGGCACCTCTGGCACGGCTGGGCAGACGCGGCAGCTCCCTCCTCCTCCCCTTCCCAGAGACACGAGAGCCCCCCCTCCGACGGCGGATCCTTGGCTTCGGACACGTCCCCGTCCCCTCTCCCAGGACAGCGAACCCCGAGCCCCTCCCGGCCGCTCTGCTGCTCTGACATAGCAATAATGCGAGCTGGAGAGGGGCTGGGTGGCACAGCCCCCTCGCCGCTGGCCCAGGGGGCGGGACAGAGGAGGTTCCCACAGTGGCAGTTCCCACTCCACGGAGCTTTCCCGGGACCAGCGCTGGCGGTGCCCGGAGTTCACCCCACGGCCGGGGCAGAGCCGTGTCCCCGCGGGGACGATGGGGATGCACGGAGGAGGTGCCCTCCTGCCCCACACCTCCTCCAGTGTGGCCCTGCTCAGCCTTCCCAGAGCACTCCCAGTGTTCTGGTCACCCCTGGCAAAGCTCCTCGGGGAGCGGGGCGAGGGGCCCGGGCACTGAATAAAGAGCAGAGGTTTAACGTTTGATCTGAGTGTGCCCTTGCCCGGGGTACCCCTGGGGGGCCCTTCCCGGGACCCAGCACCTCCCCTGGAGTGACCTGGGCTGGATCCCCAACCCTTGTCACCCTGCTCTGGGTTCTGGGAGGCCCCAAGGTGTCAATGGGGGGAAGGTGCCCTTGGCCCCCCCCAGGATGGGGCTGCAAGGGTCTCCATAGGGACAATGAGTACCCCTTCCCCTGCCAGCCCCTGTCCCTGTCATTAGGGGATCCCATGGCATCCCAGGGGCAGAGGGAGGATGGTCTCAGCCTCCTGAGAGCTGTGGCATGGGAGACTCTGGTGTGCCACGGGGCCAGGGGGACATCCCCTTGGCTGGCCATGTGCCAGGGCCAGCACAGCGAGGGACACGGGGGGGTCCTGAGGGACACAGGGGTGTCCTGGGGGCAGCAAACCTAAATTTTGACCTCGGTGATCCCTGGCACATGCTGGCCATGGAGGTGTGGGGTGTCCCACGGTGCCCTCCTGCCAGCTGATGGGAGCTTTGCCCCACGCAAGGGCAGAGGCTCAGGTTTGTGCTTTTGGGGTGAACTCCCCTCAGGTTCAAAGTGTCCGTGGGGAATCCCTGGCCCCAGCCCAAACAGCAAAGCTGCTCTGCCCCTTCTCCTGCCCGCGAGGACCCTCGCTGGGCTCCCCAGTGCCAGTTCCCCCCTCCCTGTCCCCCTGGTGTCCCCTCCTCCCCGGCGCGAGGCCGAGGGGCCCGGCCGGCTCATGTGAGGAGGGATAATCTCCTTAGGGAATGCGGGGCCGGCCGGGGGGGCATCGCTGCACCCCCCTCTTGCACTCCTGGCACTCCAAAGCCCCCATTGTTTGGGACTGGGAGCCGGGGGGAGCCCGGGCAGGGGGGCACAGGACCCCTCGCTCCTCACACACCCCTCCCCTCCCCCAGGACCACCACGGGGTGCTCCGGAGGAGGAGGAGGGGAGACCCTTCCTCAGCGCTGGGGCTCTGCAAGAGGATGTGGATGTTTTGGGCTGCCTCTTTTCCCGGGGGGATTTGGGGATCCGGGAGCTGGGATGCCTGACCTCTCCCCCAGCATCCCCCCCAGCCATCCCCTCCCTTCCCCGTCCCATCGGGGTGGTTTGGGAGCTCTGGGCTCACACGTGCTGGAAGCCAAAGCTTGGTCGGGGCTCCCTAATCCCGGCACAGAGCCCTTCTGTTCGCACCCGGGGCATTTTTATCCTCTTACTGCTGCCGCTTTCCTGTCGAGCCGCGGACGCTCCGGCCGGCTCAGCATCGGCGGTGGGACGGCCCGGGGCCGCTGGAGGGGGGGAGGGAAGGGAGCCCCGAGCTCGTGTTTGCTGCCTCTCGGTTTAAAACAAAGGCAAAAGGTCAGGAGCGTTCAGGCCGGGTCCCAAAATTCGGAGCCAGCTCGGGGGTGTGTGGGATCCCAAAGGGGAGGTGGACATCGCTGGGGGTGAACTCCATGGTGGGGAGCCGGGGATGGGATCAGGGATGGGGGCTTTTTGGGTCTGGATCCGTCACTGCTCCCGGTCCAGGAGGGCTCAGGCTCCGTCCTTGCCTGGCCCTGAGCAGCTGGAGCGAGGACGGGGAGAGGGGCACTCACCCCTCCCAGAGCTGCAGGGACCCCAAACGGGGGGAGCTGGGGGTCCTGGTGCAGCAGCCCCCAAGGTGGGGCCAAACTGGGCCACAATCCACTGGGATGGCATTTCTATCCCCACCAGGATAGAACTCCTGTCCTCACTGGGATGGCACTTCTGACCCCTCTGGGATGGCATTTCTGTCCCCTCTGCTGGTGCTGTGGTTGGGGGGCAGGAAGGGGGCTGAGTTGGGTCAGGGTTGGATGGGGTTGGTGCCTGGAGGGGACTCTGCAGGGTCCTTTCCTTGGAGGGTCAGGGCAGAGCCAGGCCTCGAGTGTCCCCACAGTCCTTCCTTAGCAGGGCAGGGCCAGGGCAGGTGTCACCTGGGGCGGTTTGAAGCCCCCCAAGGGGGGCCCAGGGGCCCAGGCCAGGTGTGGGGGACGGTGGGTGACCGGCCAAGAGGGGTTTAAGTCTCTTTTGGGGCATAAATGAGGCTTTTGATGGCCGGGGCCTGCGTGTCATGAGACCCCGTTCAGAGGCCGAGCTCAGTCATGGGATCCAGGAAACTGAATTAAAGCGTCTTAAGGAGCTTTTTTCCGAGCTCTGCTCTGGTTTTCCACGTGCTTGTCATATGAACAAAGACGGTATAAAAGGGCAGAGGGGAAGGATCCCGTCGGTGGTCGGGCTGGGAGAGGGGAGGGCGCCAGAAGGGTGCCAGGGGGAGGGGGAGGTGGAGGGAAGGGGATAGGAGAGGACAAGGAGAGGGGAGCCCCTGGCTCTGCCCTGCCTGGGCAGGGAGGCAGAGGGCTGGGGACAGCAGGGACAGCGGGGACAGGGATGGTGGCAGAGCCAGGGGAGCAGAATCTGTGTCCCCTCTCCTCGAGCAGCACAGAGACCCCGACAGCGGCAGCACCTCCCTGGTGAGACACTGAGGGGGCATCGCGGCACGGGGAGGGGGCACGGGGGGCAGGGAGCACCCAGCACCCTGGGGGGACACCCAGCACCCCGAGGGGACACCCACTGCCCTGGGGGGACACCCAGAACCCTGGAGGGACACCCACAGCCCTGGGGGGACACCCACCACTCTGGGGGGACACCCAACCCTGCACTTCTGGCTGGGAGGGGTCAGGGGTGGGGGCAGAGTGGCCCTGGGGGTCCCTGGGCTGGGTTGGGTCCCAGGAAGGGAGCCTGAGACTGAGAGGGCACCCATAGGATGGACCCCCCAGCTCTGTGCTGTGCACCCACACATGTGTGCACAGACCCCCCCAACATGTGTGCACACACGTGTGTGAGCCTGCAGGCACACACACACACACACACACACACACACACACACAAACCCCACAGTCACTGCCGGGCTGTGGCCCCACTGGCACCTCACTTACCCCCTCCAGGGGCTAGAGGGTCCCCAGGGCTGGTGGGTCCCACCGGGGAGACCTGTGGATGGGTTTTCAGCTCCTGGAGATGTGGGGCAGGCTGGGGATTCCCCGGCTCCCCTTGGATCCCCCAATTCCCTGGGATCCCCCCACTCCCCTGGGATCCCCCAGTTCCTCGGGATCCTGCAGATCCCTGCAATCCCACAGCTCCCTGGGATCCCACATTCCCCTGGGATCCCCCAGTTCCTCAGGATCCTGCAGCTCTCCGGGCTCTTCTGTCCTGCCTTCCCCTCACGTGTCTCCTCCACCCACAGGAGCCCCTCGGAGTGTGGGGCCACAGCCCCCTGCCCCCTGTGAGCTTCCCTTTGTCATCCTATGCCTGAGCGATGCCTGGAGGCTGGGACGGCCAAGGGAGGCCCACGGGCTGCCACAGCCCCGCGGTGATGGAGCCTGGACCAGCACGCTGGGACCCCCCCCCCGAGGGGATGGGACACGAGTCCTGAGGGGCTGGGAGCGCCCCGAGGGGCTGCAGCGTCCCCTTGGGACACCAGGAGCACCCTGGGGGGCTGGGAACATCAGGAAAGCATCCCTGTGGGGTGCCAGCAACACCCTGGGGGGCTGGAGTGTCCTCCTGAGGAACCGGGACATTCGCGGGGGCTGGGGCTGGGCAGGGGGGCAGCAGCCGTGGGTGGGATCGTGGGGTGTCCCCTGGCTGGGGAGGAGTCTCCCACACGGGCCAGGGTGGGTTCCACGTTGGGTGGCACCAGGACGGGGTTCCAGGAGTGGCGGTGTCACCACCCCAGCCAGTCCCCACCCCCGTGCCAGGACACGACCCCGTGTGAGGATGCTGTGGCAGCTCCGGGGGTGCCCCCTGTTCCCCCACCTCCCTGCTTCCTTCTCCAGCTGGAACCTCGTGTGGGGGCCACGCTGGGACGATGGAAAACTGCCCGTGTGGATGCAGGGAAAAATCTGAGACTTGCCCCCCAACACAGCGAGCAGAACCCCCGGGGGGCTCGGGTGTGGAGCTGCAGAGTGAGGAGCAGGGGCGGGGGCTGCGGGGGAGGCTCCGGTCACGGCAGCATCTCCGGCTGGGTTCCATTTCATTTTAGTCTCTTTTCCCCCAAAAAACACTCGCCCCGGCTCACCTGGCTGTGGGTTTGGGGCGGGGTCGGCTGTGGGGGGAGCAGGAGGGGGGGGATGAAGTTCTGGGGAGAGCCAGGGGTGGGTCCTGCTCCAGCAGGAGCATCCCCGGAGCCACATTGCTGGGTTGGATCCTGGGGGTGTGTGGGGGTGCCCAGCACGGCCTGGGGCCACCCCAGCCCCGGGAGGGCGTCCCTGCTGTCACCCAGCAGCAGCGACAGTGTGATGTCACCCCGGCACTGGGGACAGGCCCCCTTTGTCACCCGGCAGCTCCTGCAGGGGTGGCCCGGCGGTGCCATCCCCCTGCCTGGCTCTCCCGGGCAGGGAAGGGACAAACCTGTGTCCCCCACCCTGTCCCACAGGGTGACCCAGGGGTGCTGAGACAGCCCTGCCTCGTGTGCCACGCTCGGTCCCCTCCCGAAATTGGGGATGTGAACCCAGGAGGGGCGGCCTGGGGGGGAACCCTCACCTCTCTGAGAGGGCTCAGGAGCTTTGGGGGGCTGAGCTCAGCTTTGGGGACCACCTGGACGGCTGGGGAGGCTGCAGTGGGTTGGGGGGGATTCCTGTGGGATGGGAGGGTGGGTTTGGATCCAGCAGGAGGGTGAATTTGGGGGTCCCTGCTCTCAGAGGAGCTGCCTTGGGGCTCAGAGGGGCCTTTCCCAGCGCTGCTGACTGGGAGCTGAGTGGGAATCCCAGTCAACCCAGCTGCCCCTTCCCGGGTGGGGAGGCAAAAGCAGAACCAAGATCGCCCTGGATCAGTTTTGGGAAGGTTTTCCATGTTGGTCCTCCAATTTAATTTTATTATTTATTTAATTTTATTATTTATTTCACTTCATTTTTGCCGGTTGGTGACTCGAGGAGGCACGGGGTGAGGATTGAAAGGGAGGGGAACGCCCCGTGTGTCCCTGTGTGTCTGTGTCTTTCTGAAGTCCTTTCTATTAAAGCTGAAATTCTATAAAATAGATTTATCTGGACTCTGCTGGGACACCATGGGCAGGGAGGAGGCAGCAGCACGTGCCAAGTTTGGGAAATAAAGCGTTTGGGTTTTTTTCCCCCAGAAGACTACTGTGAAATATGACTTCTGCCACCATTCACTTGTACTTCCCTCTCTCCTGGCACTGCCCTGGAGCTTCCCACCTCTCCCTGCCCAAGCCAGGAGCCTCTCCTGGGCCATCCCTTCCCTCTGGGCTGGGCTGTCTGGCTCCACCCCATGGGTATTCTCCTCGGAGGGCTCGGTCCTTGCTGCAAACCCAAAACCTGCTGAAGGTGGAGACCCCAAGGCAGGGGCAGCACCAGGCGATTCCCAGGATTTGCAGATGCCCCTCACGTGGGTGATTCCCTCCAGGATCGGCTCCGAGTCCCTGCTCAGCTCAGACAAACCTCTGTCACCACCCCAGGGGTAAATTGGGGAGTGATGACACCCGGGGGGGAAGGGGGGACGGGCTGGGCCCTCATGGGGGGTGTGGAGCCAGTTCTGGGCGAGGCCTCAGGTTAGTTGTTTGGGCTCAGGGCCACCTGCCCACACCTGTCCCATGTCCTGGAGGCTGGGGGGGCTGTGCTGGGGCTGTGGTCCATGTTTGGGGTGCTGGTCCATCCTGGTCTGTGCTGGGGTGGTGGCCCAGGGTGTGGTCCATGCTGGGGACACTGGGACAGGCTGGGGGGGGTTGTCCCTGCTGGGCCGTGCTGAGCCGGAGAGCCACGGAATGAGGAACCCAGGATGTCCCTCAGCCTGCAGCTGGAGGGCTCTGGGCGTGCTCAGGTGGGTGCTCAGCAGCAGGACGGGGCTGCTCTGCCATCCCCTGTGTCTGCCGCAGCTCCTCAGGCCAGGAAGAGGGTCCAGGGATGTGCCAAACCCGGCTGAGCTTGGATTAGAGATCCACAGAGCATCCTGAGCTGGGAGGGACCCACAGGGATCCTCCAGCCCAACCCCTGGCCCTGCCCAGGACACTCCAACAATCCCCCCCTGTCCCTCAGAGCGTTGTCCAAACGCTCCTGGAGCTCTGGCAGCCTTGGGGCCGTGCCCACTGCCCTGGGGAGCCTGGGCAGTGCCAACCACCCTCTGGGGGATCCTCACGCTCACACCATCCCAGGGGCTCTTTCTGGCAGCAGGCACAGCTGAGGATCCAGACTCAGATCCCTGAGCCACAGACAGGATCCAGAGCTCAGGCTGGGGGGACAAACCCAAGGCTTTCTCCACACCTGACCCGAGCCCAGCAGCTGCAGCAGCTCAGGGTGGGAATCACACAGAGCTGCAGAGCTCTGTCCCTGCACCACACACACCCAGCCAGGCACCTTCCAGCCCCGGCATCCAACCTGCAAAGCCTTGGCCATCCCAACAGAACATCCACACAGCGACAAAACCGCCCCACGAGCTTTGCACCGCTCAGGAAAGTGCCGGGCAGCTCAGGAACCCCCCTGGGAGTGAAGCACTGCGGGAGGGGCTGAAAGCCTGGCTCTTCCCAGCTCACACAACACAAGGATCGGGATCCCAGGGAAGGGCTGGAGCTGTGCCAGGGGGGTTGGGATGGATCTCAGGGAAAGGTTCTTCCCCCAGAGGGTGGTGGGCACTGCCCAGGCTCCCCAGGGCAGTGGGCACGGCCCCAAGGCTGCCAGAGCTCCAGGAGCGTTTGGACAACGCTCTGAGGGACAGGGGGGGATTGTTGGGGTGTGCTGGGCAGGGCCAGGGG
>NW_020956863.1:0-8493 GCF_003031625.1 Empidonax traillii
ACTTCCCTTTACATGTCAACAGCAGCTGGTGTTGAGAGATTAATAGCAGTTTCTGGTTTTATAAGTTGACCAGATTTATTCTCAGTCGTGGCACAGGTAGTGTCATGATTTAAATCATTTAAAACCTCAGTATCTCCTCTCCAGATGGCATTGGCCATTATGGGTTTGTGTGGCAAGGAATTTGCTTGTTTTCACTGCTTTTTTTTTTGATCCAAGATATGTCAAAGCCTTTCTGTCGCTCTGCTCTGTGTTCTGCTTAACCAGAATAATGCATGTCTAAGTCTTGTGTTTAGCTGAGTTAGACCTACAGTTCAGGGTTATGTTACTGGGATGGATTTACAGGCAGATATTTGGGAAACATTAGTGATCTGTACCAGATGTCATTTCTGGCCCTTATAGCCCGCTCTTGTCAAGAAAGAAAGATACTTTGTAGTAACCCTTAGGCAGAGTAGCAAAAGCAAAATATTTTGATCTATCTTGGAACAGTGGTTTCAGCCTCCTTTACAAGTTCCCTTGTTCTGGGCTGTATTTCATGTAGGGCAGATGAACTTTAGAACCTCCAAAAGAGGTTTTTGTTCACAGACACTAAATTTATGTTGGCCTGTTACCATGTTTCATTACCCTCCTATTTTAAATAAATAAGTCCAACTGGGCTAACTTATATTTCTGCTTTTTATGAATACCCAAAGTACCTACAGGAACTGTGTTCCTGTGCGTCGTAAAATGGCAGTAACTAAAACTCTTGAGTTGTCAGTAATAAAAAATAAATTCCCTCTCAGAAGGGCACTTTATAAAAATGCTTTATTTTGGAAGCTCACTGCAAGAGGAAAACCTTGATCTTGCTTATGCCATTGTTAAACAAACCGTGCACTTGTGTGAGGAAGGGAGGCGAATCTGTGGCCTCGTAGTAGCAATTAGTGCTAGAAAAGCTTGATTTTTTGTGGGGGTTTTTTTGTGTGTATGTGTTTGTTTTTTTGTTTTTTTGTTTTTTTTTTTTTTAATTTTCTTGCTGGTCTTTTTGTTGGTTAAATAAATGTCAACTTCAGTATATGCTGAGGATGCTTTTAAAGAAGTAAAACAATTTGGGATCTTAGTTCTGGTGGAATTGATAGTACTTTTGTCACATGCATCATGATTTTTTACTGCAATGACTGCGCTATTTTAATACTCATATGGGGTTGGGGTTTCCCAGGTTTTCTGTACATCTGAAAAATGCTGCTGAAAATTAGGAATGTTTCAGGAATATGCTTCAGCATTGCCAAATTAAGGTAATGTCTGTCCAGGTTTTTTAGGTTTTTTCCCCCCCACTTGCCCCGGGCTTATTAATCACTGCTCTTGCATTTCATCTGTAGAAGAAGAGGCCCTGCTAGATACCTGTAACTGCACTACCTGTATGGAAACCTTTTGTGCCTGCCTTTAGGTGTGGGAATTACTTTTAAAGGTCTAATCTCAAAGGCAAAGTAGTACTTGGATTATGCCAAATTATTAGTTAACTAACAGAGCCCCTTTATGCCAAATCAACATTTGCTCTGTTTAAGTTTAGCCAGCCACCTTCACAAGTGTTCTTGTTAAAAAAAAAGGTAGAGATAAGTCTCTGCCTTCACCAGAAAACAGTGTTCTATAAATCTAGTTGCCTGTTGGCAGTGCTATCTGGGCTTGGGTGTTTCTGTGCTCTCCCAAGAATATTAGGATTCAGAACATCTACCCATGATGCCCTGGATGTCTGGGAGCTGCCAGGAGGATATCTCTTCACAAAGTGTCTTGGGAAAACTCTTTCCTACTGGACTCTATAAGGGTGTAGGAGAGTGCTAAGAATAAGGCCCTGATAGATTCTGATCTTGAAGTGTGTGAAACCGTGGTACATGCAGATAACAAAATACATATGGATGTGGCATTCTGAAAATCTGAAGGTATGCTGAGATGATTTAGCTTTCATTCTGTTACCCTGTGTGAAGTTCATGTGGAAATTATTCAGAAATAATCGTTTCCCATGCCAAAGGTCCTCATGGCTCTACAGCTGTGCTTTTCCAGACTTCTGTAGCATCCCATATCCACACTGTGTTACATACCCAGATACCACATCAAAAGTTTAAACCTGTGAAGGTTAGAAATGCTGGATGTAGGCAGGAATCTTCTTCTAATACTCAGTATAAAAGGTGATTTTATTCGTTCTGATCAGGCTTTATCTAATTTAAATTTCTGAAACACGGGACTTTTCATTAAGAAGCCAGTTGCTTACAGCTTAAGAGGTCATCTAAATGTAAATGCAGAAGTTCAGTAAAGCAGCTGAAAGAAACTACTCTCCACATTTTTAAGAAAGATCGAGAGTTGGGAAGTGTTCCAGAACTTGCATTTTACTGGATCTATCTGTGAATGATTGAATCTGTTTCTCTTCAAATCTTTACTCTGAAAGAGTTGTATCCTAGTTACTAAAATACCGTGTTAAGTTTATTTCTAAAATACATGCTCATACAGTGTTTGTGTAAAGTAATACTGCTGATTTGAATAGACAGATTTGCTTTTAAATGTAAAAGCGTCTTAAAAATCTTTCTCATCTGCTAGAGACTTGCTAATGAGGGAACCAAAGCCAGGAAAAAAAAGAACTGAAATGTAACCAGGAGGTTACTGCTTGATTTGAAAGACAAATTTGAACTTATGTCTTGTTTTAAAATCCCTAATCTACGTTATGAATTCCTCTCTAAACTTCAATGAATTTTTGTCTTCTGCTTGCTTTCCCTTCTGGAGAGGAGGGTCCTGCATAGTAATATTCAACCTGCTGTCCACAAATCGCTTGAGATGAGTTTAGTGGAAAGAAATGAAGGAAACAAACTTATATTCACAAAACTTGTAATTGGGTTCAACGACCCTCAACCAGCACAGAAGTGTTTTCAGGAGATCTGTACTGATATTCTATCTTATTTTATAACTTTTAGCATCTAAGCACATTGAGGAAAAATAAGTAAGTCCTGTTTGTGTCAGGAAGTTGAAAACTTAGTGTCTTCTGCAAAATTTTCATGCTGCCAGATTTGGTTAGTAATAGAAGAAAATAAAAGGTAACTTGAGTAAATCATTTTAATATAATGCTCTCGTAATTGAATTTGGAGGGTTTTAGTTAAATCTCTGGCTTGGTATAAAACAATTAGAAATCTGAAAAACTAACAGGACAATTTAGAATTTGGTTTGTTCACTTTCTTTTGTTCTAGACTTTGCAGGTCCTCTTCCCCCTCAGTAATCTTTACCTCACTGCATAATATGTCGTGTGTTTTGTGAGGGTATTGCAGATGTAATTGTGCAGATATGCATGCAATGGTCTTTTGAGGGCTGCAGTCTTTGGATGCTCTACTGAAGTGTCCTTTTCTGTTTTTACTGAAGATGGAACATAAAACTTTGCCAGCTCACTGCTTCTTTCTTTGTGCTTCCGTTTTGTAGTAATAATTCCATGTTTTCCTTTAATCTTCTTGCAAGGTTCCGGTTTACTCTTCACTCTTCTGCCTGAAACATTCTCCCTGTGGGCAGTGGTTTGCCAATATGTAGTCGCACAGTATCCTTCCATTACATAATAAACAGAATATAACAAAACAAAGTAAAAAACCCTTCATTTTTGTTCTATTGCCTTCAGTTACTTGTCATTTACTATCTGAATATACACGACACAGATACCAGAAGGTGGGAACTATTTGGATAAACACAGGGGCTCTAAGGCCCCTTTGGGATAAACAGTTTTTATTATAACATATGAGTTATAATCTTAAAAAAAAAAAAAAGAAATAAACATAGGCAGGTAGGGTTGTGAGAATACACAGTTTTTAGAGACAGAATCATCTAGAAGGAGCGCTGACCATTTCTTAAGTTGCCACCCTTCTCATTTGAAATATAGTATCTATTGAGGGGTTTGCACTGATTTTGATCAGCAGTAGTTGTAATTGGGGGTTTTGAAGTGATTTGACTTAATGTGATTTTTGTCCTCAGTCACAGTGAGAAGCAACCATTTCTTTGCCCAGAATGATAGGGCATCACTCACTGGGAAAGGAGCTGCATCCCTCCATTCCTTTGGCTGAAGACTGAATGTTGATTTGTCTTTTGTCAAGTGAAATTCCTGAATTTTCCACTTCCTTAGTTCACTGTCTGTGCTGATAGAGAGGCGAGACAAGACAAAACATTTTTACTTTTATTTTCATTGCACAAGTCCGCGATAAAAAAATCGGAGCATTAGTGGATGAGGCACAGGACAAGCAGATAGTGGGAGCAGAAAAACATGTGGGTTTGGTCATCGAGCAGTCTTAGTTTTTCCATAGTAAATCTTATCTTTTTCCGTAGGAAAGAAACACGTTTGACTGTCTGAGTCTGTGTGTTCTAACTTTGATTCAAAATACATGTCATTTGCTTATATTCTGTTTGGGGACCTTGATTATTTTGGTTTAGTTTCTTTGTAATTCCAGTAGTTTGGGTTTTTATCCTGGCCTGCAAACGGACCTCCAGCAGTCTGTGTTTGTAGCTGGGCCGTCTGTTCTAATGAAAGTGGAAGTTCTTTGGTACAGAGTGAAACTGAACTGAAAATGAAAACAGAAAGGGAAATACCAGATATCTGCAGCCTAAGCTGTTCAATAATGTACTTTCCAGTTATGTCACACAGAGGAGAGCATTTACTGTCTTCCCTTGTCTTAATGGTTCTCTTCTTTTTTTGTCCAATATTAAATTCTATTGGTGTATTCTTCACCAGTTCTCAATATTGTTCTTTGTCTAACCCCTTTATGACAAAAGAGGGTTTTTTTTTAATGATTTCTGTAATTTTTCAAGTTTCTGTAGTGAAATAGTATCTTTTTGATGCTCAAGGTAACTTGAAATAATTTTGAAAGGTTCCTCTTTTCTCTGTACACACACAAAGTGGATAGTGATTATATTATTGTCTTTACCACTGATTAAAAGGGATAATCTCAGTCTGACACCACTTAGTAAGGCTTCTGGGTGTTTATAAAAAATAAATTACCTTTGCCCCTTGTTTACTAAACACTCATCATGGTGTTTTTGTAGCAGACTCTGCAAACAAACCCAAAGCTCTCAGTAAAGATGCTGTCCTTAAATGCATTTTGGTTTTGGTCATTTTAAAAAGTTTTAAGCTTTGAAGTGACGTATCACTCATGGTGTGTTCTTATCTCACCACATTCATTAGGCAGATCAGATCAGAAGTAATTGGAAGTTGACTGGATTATTTTGATCAATTGTAGGCAAAGTTAATTAAATACCAGTGTTTTTTATGGCCAAGCCACTTCTTTGGGCTGATGGAATGCTGACAGCAATGTTGTAAATTCCTGTCAATCTGCCTGTCACTTGTTGGTTATGAAAGTACTGAGAGAAATGACAAACAAATCTGTGAAATGTTAAGGGAAGAGTAAAGGCATGTTAAATTTTCTTTTATTTTTTAATCCCTCTCAGCCTGTTGAAGCTGCTTGCCCAGATGAGCTTTCAAGGATGCTGGTACTCTTCAAGGCATAATTTCTCACAGAAAAACTCGATTGCTATAAAGGAATTACATCATTTCACACTCCATGTCCTCCTGGACAAAATAAACTTAAAATCCATCTAGCTGCCTTTAAAGCAAGTGTTTCATTAGGGTGCTAATCCAAAAAGTCAGTAATTTCCATGTCTGCCGTAGTGAGTAGTGCAGAGACTGTGGAGCGACCTGTGTATTCAGTGTTAGGATTGGTCTGTGTGGGAGTCATCACCTGCTCACCCCAGCCTTGATTTATGTAACTTCTCTGTAGTCTTGTGTTTGAAAGGGGAAAAAAAAAAAAAACACCTCGAATTCCTTAAAGTAGAAAAGTAACATTATCACAAGCTGTTTCCTTCTGCTGTTTAGCGTAACTGGTTTAAAGTTTGGGGCTAAGGTGACTGAGGTGATAGTTATCTCAGGCTGTAGAGCTTGCCTATACTTAAGGAAGGAGAGGTAGGGGAAATTCTGCATTTAAATGTGAATGTGTTTTAATTTTGGCAAAACTGCAATAAAAGGTAATGGGATGGGGGCTTAAGCGGAGCAGTCCAGACTTAGCAATAACAGCAACCAAAGACTGTTCTGTGCTCCTCTGCAACACAGAAAGCCTGTTGACATTTATGGGTAGGAGGTCTAATTAGAAGTGAGACCAATTTCAGGAAATAAAAAGTCATCAGAAGACACAAAGAGCCAAAAAAATGAAGGTTGGGTATTTTTAAATAGTTTGATTTTGTGTGATCTGCCCTTGCTTTACAGTTGGGCTCTAAACCAGGAGTCTTCCATCTTAATTTGTTGGCTTAAGTATCATCACAGAAAGAATTGATCAGCTCTTGTGGGACAAAGGTATTCCCTGTCTTCTGGTGCATTCACACAGCCACCACCACCAGGACTGTGCTTCCAGTCCTGCCTCTCCGTCTTCCACGAGTGCAGTCGGATACCCTGTGCTGTCCGTGCTATTGTTAGGAATCCAAACTTCCCGAAACAACAGCTTCTGTTTTCTTCTGGAGTAAAAAGAAACTGCAAGCCAATTGTTTTTTTCTATACCACTTTGTAACCTGGACACTGAAGTAAAATCTGTACATATGACTGCCTTCCAGTATCTAGCGTTTCCTAATGTTTTTAAACAATTTAAATATTCAGTATTTAATGCTGTGCTCGTGATTTGCAAAAATGTTTGAGAGGAAGTATTGAAGAGGCTGTTGGTGTCCTACAGCTGCTTGTCTCCAAAGTACATACCAGGAATTTCACCTCACTGTTTACTGGTGATACCTGTTAAATACATCAGAGCAATTCCCGGAATGAGAAAATCAAACTAAACCGGAATGATGAGGGAAAGTAAGATGGAAGTGAGCAAGTTCATGGTGATATTTTCTGTAGGTTTTTAAGTAACCTCATATGAGAGCTCTTAAAATAACATCCATCTAGAATTCTGTGCTGTGTTTTGCCATTCCTTCAAAGTACGCACATTTTATCAATAAAAGGAAACATAAATACAGCAAGCATTGCAGAGATAAACCTTGCAGGTGTTGTCAGAGCCTGTCATTTTCAAGTTTTCTATCAAGTTTCGGTATAGTAAAAGAATGCTGGGCATTATTTAAATTTTGTGAAGTGCTTGTAGTTACATCAGAATCCAATATTGACCTCGGTACTGTCACCCCTTTTAGCTGCAATAAGAAGCACTGCTAGAGCCTTTTCATTATTCCAGCCAGCTCCCTCTCAGACTGGAGTCATAAATCTTTGTGGCTTAGTTGCACTTTCTGAGGAATACAGGGAGTCATAAATTAAAAATTAGATTCAGAATCCTCATAATTTTTACATTTCTGAAAAGTTAACTCATTGAAAAAAAAAAAATGCATCCCACCTCTTCAGTTGAAATGCTGGAGTGGGTTTGTGTGTGTTAGGTTTAATGTTTTTCCGGATCTGTTCTTGACATGTGTGTTCCTTAATTTTTAGCTTCTAAGCATAACTTTTCACATCATGTTTTAACTTCTAGAAAGAGTATTTGATTTTTCACATATGCTTGGAATCTTCTTGGTCCCTTGAGAGTGCTCGACTTGAAGCAACCTTGCAGGACGGGTTTTCCTGACAGTCTTATAGAACCCTCAGAGAGCCAAAAACCTCGAGACATGGGAACGTAGCTCTGGCTGTGGAGTCACATGAACCGAATCTGAATTCATCAGAAAAGCTGAATCACTGGATGAGTAACTGTCCATAGCTATCAAATGACAGAGCATCATGTGTGTTTGCCAGGCAGAGCTTCAAAAGCTTTGAAGAAAGGATTTCTGAGTATGTCAAGCTTTAGGGTTTATGAGTGGATGCACCCCTGTGTTTCAGTTGAAAATAAATCTCTATGCATTTGCAGTGTATCAGAGATGTTTGTGTTTGGAAAATAATGTGCAATTAGTCATGGTAGTATTTTCTGGATTTAAAAGTCTACTCTGATTCAGCATAATGCTCCAGGTTCTTGTTTCTGTATTCTAGATTTCTGGTTTCTTAAGTGTGTTTTCTCCTTCCTTTTGCAACTTTTAATTAATTAAACCAGAATTTTGCTCCAGCTCTTAACATTAAGTCCAGCGAAAACCTGAAGCTCCCAATTTGACTTCTGGATGTTGAGCCAGTACTACACAAAATAAGTGGTGTAGCATTTTGCACAAAACTTTAGTACTGGTAGATTAAAAAGGAGATTCAAAATACATGATTTTATAGAATACATGATATCTGTAATGAGACACTTTATGTGCTTTCTTACAACCAGAGTTAGTACTTACCTAGATAAAGGCATACATTATTTATATCAAACAGAACAGATGAAGTGAAAAAAAAAAAAAGACAGAATGTAACTAAATTCCTGGAATGGTTTTAGTTGGTGAATAGATGTCTGTGTGGCTGAACTTTGTTATGATACTATAAAAATGTGTCTGCCATAGGGGAGCACAAAACTCCCTTGTAGTTCTGTAATTGTTTTCCAGTAGCTAAAATAGCTCTAGAGCAGCAGCTGACCACTC
>NW_020956863.1:8791-19882 GCF_003031625.1 Empidonax traillii
AAAAAAAAAAAAGACAGAATGTAACTAAATTCCTGGAATGGTTTTAGTTGGTGAATAGATGTCTGTGTGGCTGAACTTTGTTATGATACTATAAAAATGTGTCTGCCATAGGGGAGCACAAAACTCCCTTGTAGTTCTGTAATTGTTTTCCAGTAGCTAAAATAGCTCTAGAGCAGCAGCTGACCACTCACAAGCTTACTGCTAGAACTGGAACAGAAAAAAGTTGCAGAAGGGTGTGGGGAAGGGTTTTTGTCACAAATTCCCAGTGTGGAAAAAAAAACAATTGAAAGATAAAGAGTTTGGGGATTTTAAACTGGTTATTAATGTAGTTTCTATTCAGACATAAAGACAGTATTTCAGTCTATTTTTTTTATTATTTTTCCAAATCTAAGAGCACATGTTTGTGTATAGCACTTAACTTGATTAGTAATACTCAGTACAGAGGGAGGTTGGCTCTTCCACATGTACATCCAGTGCTCACTTAATGTGTTTGAAATTAAAGTAAGCCTTCCTGATGGTCTCTCAGCAGTTATTTGAAAAGATAAAGGCAAACCACAGCTTACTTGCCAATATTGCTAATTAAAAACAAACCCATAACTGGAACACAATTTTTTTTTTCACTGTGAGAGAACAAAAGTTATGATTTAAAGCTTTTTATTACACATGAAATGCAATTATTGTTTGTTAGCAAACATGACAGCACTTTGTTCTGATGAACTATTTCTTATTTTTTTTCCTTCCGTTACCCCTCTGTTTTCACATATAATAGAATACTAACTGTAGTTTGGCTTTTTTGGTGCATACTGGAAGAAAGATAATGTTCAGTTTGAATGTATTTATTTTTTTTTATTATTTTTTAAGGCTCCTGCTAAGAGAGATCCAACTCAAAGTACCACCAAAGAAGAAAAAGTACATCTGTTGAAGTATAATGTAGGAGATCTAGTGTGGTCAAAAGTGTCTGGTTTCCCATGGTGGCCATGTATGGTTTCTGCTGATCCTGTTCTCCATTCCTACACTAAACTAAAAGGTATGTCAATGATGCAAAAAAAAAAAAAAAAAATCAGATTTCCTCAGGTATACATAATCATAATTTTGGAAAAATTCTGTTCTTCATCTGTTCAGATGATCAGTAACTAAATCAGCTCCTTATTGTCAACAGGAATGTTTAAATCATGTAAACACCATTCTTGAGCATGTAGCAGAGGGAACTTTTTTCCACTTTGAACTCTGAACGTTCTCTGAAAGGTATCAAAATTGTGATCTGTGAAACCGTGGAGTCTCGTTAAAAAAATTCTCTGATGGTGCTTTCTGTTGTTTTTATAGAGATACTTGGATAAGTGATACAGGCTAAAAATTTTATTGAAATGTAATGGGAATTAAATGCTCTTGATGATTGTACTTCACTAAAAGCAGTCTGTAATTCAGGCTGCTAAATTTTCTGTAATTCATAGAGTCAATACTATTATCTACAGACAATATTAGTCAATTTTAAGTGCAGGAACTACCAAGCGTTAATGAAATTTTTAAGTAGGAATCTGTACAATTGCTTAATCTCATTTCCACCTTTGTTCTCTCTTCTGACACCTGAAACTTTTGAAGCTTTAAGAGCAATGAATATTTAGACTGTGCATTAAGAAAGACTTGGAAGGGCTAAAGGTAGTGAAGCATTGCCTGGAGAAATGGTGTGATCTCATTCACAGGAGGTTTTTAAGAGCAAATTGAATGAATATCTCTAGGATTATAGCTAGATCCAACATTGGTAGTAAACTAAATGGCTTCTTGAGAACCTTTCAAGCATTCATAATACATTGCTTTCAGAATGGTTATGTAGACTCCTCAGACAAATTTTCCTTCTAACAGTCTTTCAGAGTTTGGATCAGGCATTGGATTATTAGGTCTATTATGACATAAAGAGCTGGATTTTGAGAGTAATAAAGCTGTTTATTTGTTCCTAACTGAATTACTCTGTCCCTTGAAAGGAGCAAGATTTATGTTTTGTTACCAAGCATCTCTGTGGCAGCTCTTTATAGAAGTAGGTCCAGCAAAAACCAGTACCAGAAAGAGTACCACATACTTCAAGTTCCATCTCTTTGAAGTAACCTGGGTGATGGTTATTGCTCATATTTGCTCTGGAGTTGGCTTGGGCCTGTCTTTTCTTTCAGGAGTTTAGAGTATGGGCAACCACCATAACTGGTAAATGCACACTGATGTGTGTTATTTCCATCAGTATATGTTTCCAGTCTTGCCTTCCACCTGCTGTTTAATATTGAGGCACTTGCAAAAGTCTCTTTTTCCAAACAGAACAGTTCTTTTATCTGGGAGTTGCAGAAATACTGAGCTAGGTCTCTGTATTTGTCATTTCTGGGCTTAGGATCGAGTGTTTGTAAGCAATCTGAATTTCTGGATGCTAATGCTTTATTTCATCCTTCCAGATGATTAGGCTTGAGAAAAATCAGTAACTTTTGACTTGCAGAAAATACACTTTCATGTGAGAAAGCCTGTACTGAGTCAGACTAAAGCTCCATCTCACTCAGGGTCCTGTCTCTGGCTGTGGTCAACCACAGACACCCAGATAGAGAAAGGACCAGTAGAAGTGGTGGGATTGGATGTGTGATGGATGCAATTCCAAGACTTTCCCTGTGCCATTCCTCTAGATTCTTATATCTGGTCTCAAGTGAATCATTATTCTTGTAGTTCTCATATATGTTTTTATATATATGTGCATTTGTAATTGTTGTAAAACATTACACTTTACTCATATCATTAATTAGGTTGATTTTATATTACCCTTCTAGATGCCACATCTTAAGATCAAGCCCCTTTTAAAATAACTGTTGGCTGAGTCGTCACGGAAAGAAAGTTCTTTCTAAGTCTAGAAACACCCCAGTAACAGTGCATGAAGCAATCCACTGGATATATTTTCTGATTAAGCCACAAGACATGCAGTGTATGAATAACCTGGTAGAATCTAGACCTAGTTTGAAGACCCCTGTAATAGAATTGACTGCTATTTGCTCCTTCTGCGTAGCCATCCTTACCTGAGTTCCTCTGCTGCCCAGACTCTCTGTTAGACTTACTAAGCAGTGATGCTGGAGGAACCAGAGATAATGTAGGGAGGGTAACTGATACAGCAGGATCGAATTTACAAACACCAAAATGTAGGTTATCACAGTTAAAACCTTTTCCATTTTTAAATGAGACCCTAATTTGAACACTGTGACAACAAATGCACGTTCTAATGAAAGAGGTGCTACAGAACATCTTAAGTCTGGCCTCTTACCTCTGCATTTTAGAAATTCCTTGTTAACTATGAACTCTTCAGTGAATTTTTAAGATATTGTCTTCCCTGTTCTCTATAGAACAGCTGAGACCTTTAAAAGGAGAAGGTTGCATGCCTATATCGTTACACAGTGAGAAAATATTTCTTTTTTTTTTCTTTTTTTTTTCTTTTTTTTTTCTTTTTTTTTAGGAAAAAAGGAATATTTTTATTTTTAAAAGAATAAATAGTTTCTTGTCTAGGTTTCAGAATTGTTCTCTTATCTTTGAACTCTCCCTTCTGCCACCCAAATCTGTTAAATTTATTGCTTTGATTCCTCAAAAATCTTGACTAACATGAAGTTGTGATTGCAATGGTTAAAACTAGCTGAAGTATGTGTTTCTGTTTAAGAATATTGAAATGTAAGGCTTAGGTGACTCGGAGATGAGGCTGAGTATACAGGCTGTCCAAGCTTTGGAACTTTCTAAATTGAGAAACGAGTGCTCAATGCATTTTCAGCAACATCCAGACCTAGATGTAAGTTAATATACATGGAAAAAAAGTGACAGGTGATTGTAACCTTGAGTTAATTTAGCCAAGCATATTCTTGATGGAAATTAATCTGTGGGGCTTTTGTGTCAGACATCATAGATTATATCTCAGAGACTTTCAGGCTGGTTAAGTGGGTTTTTGAAAGGTTATCCAGTTGTACTGTGCTTTTGTCATGGTAACCATAGCAGCTAGCAAACAGACTTCAAGTCCGAAAGTGAAGAGAACAACCGAAGTTGTGTCTTAAATACGTTTGGTTTTAATTTTCAGGACAGAAAAAGAGTTTTCGTCAATATCACGTTCAGTTTTTTGGAGATGTCCCAGAGCGAGCCTGGATATTTGAGAAGAGCCTTGTGCCCTTCAAAGAAAAAGATCAATTCGAACAATTATGCCAGGAAAGTGCAAGACAAGCCCTCACTAAAGCAGAGAAAATAAAGGTAAGAGGTTACCAAGTCAGACAAGATTTACAGCTTTTTCTTTTGCTGGTGCAGGTATGTACAGATATAGATATTTTAGAAAGCTTAAAGACAGCTTGTTTTGCAGAGACCTGTAGTCTTACATTTCATTTACAGATGCAAAGGATGGGATGATTTGTCAGTGTTTGTTACTCAGTAAAAATCAGTGCTCTTCTGCTTTGTCACTGATTCACGCGCGGTACCAGTACTGTCAAATACAACTCCATTTGAACCTCCTGAATTACAGATCCACGTTACCCTTAGTCTCTTGGAATTGTTTTATGTTAACATTGGCATTTTGAAATGAAAAGCGGGCGAGTTCCTCACACTGTCGGTTTCTCTTGCAGATGTTGAAGCCCGTGTCGGGGAAGCTGCGGCCGCAGTGGGAGATGGGTGTGAAGCAAGCGAGTGAAGCAGCTGCCATGGCACTGGAAGAACGGAAGGCCAAGTACACCTTCATCTATGTTAGGGACAGACCTCACCTTAATCCTCGAGTGGCAAAGGAAGTTGGCATTACTGTGGAACCGCTGGAGGAGATGGATGAGTCACCTTACTCAAATGAAGAAACCACTCCGAACCTGAGGTCGATGAAGGAGTCTGGCATTCCTAACAAGAGGAGGAGAAGGACATCAAAACTGTCTGCCACTGATGATACACAAGAAAGCAGTCAGTTGGAGGATAAGAATACTACTCCTCAAAAGTCATCTGAACAGGCAGAATCCAAAAGAGGGATAGGCTCCCCTCTCAATAGAAAGAAAACTCCGGCGTCTACTCCGCGAAGCAGAAAGGGCGATGCAGTATCTCAGTTTTTGGTCTTTTGTCAGAAGCACAGAGACGAGGTTAGTCTCTTTTAGCTGTTACTGTTGTCGATTGCCTCTTCTCGTTTCTGTACTTGAAGAAACTTCTTTGCTTTAGTAAACAAAAAATAGTTAGTACTGCAGAATCCATAATATTCTGGGCTTGACAAGGTATGCCTGCATCAAATCTTAGTCTAGGCAGAAATAGAGGAGGGGAATGTAGATGAGCAGTATAAACAAGATGGTGATAATGCTGTTGTACTTTAAGCCAAAATTGTGTTAGTATCTTTCCACATAATCTAATAGTCCTTTGTGTTATCCATATTTTTTATTTAATGAATGTAAAATATAATAGATATGAATACATACACGCTCAAGCAAATGTAACAAAGATTATGCTCTTTATGGCAATCTACATGTAGATAGCTTGTACATACTTTCTGAAGACATGGGTTAATTCCTTTGGTGTGTTCATTTACCTTTGAACACCTCAAAAACTCATTTACCTACCTGGAACTTTTTACTGAGCTTCAAAAGAAGCATTTTACCAAAGATTGTGAAAGTCACTGTAAGTTTTTAATCTGCTGGGACAGAAACTAGGTCCTCTTGGGATGCTTATACTCCAAGACAAGGTAGAATATCTTTTTTTAGGAAGACTGTTAAAAGTATAAAAGCAGTACTGCTGTTTTAGCTCATTATTTTAAAATCATGACCATCATTTTTTCTTTCTTGCAACCTTCTACTCCATTTGCAGCACTATTCCAAGCACTGAAGCTAGAGTGATTCCTTATATTTTCCTGTACTGCTACATATTTCAAGATCAGAAAGTTAGTGGTGACTTTGTCATACTCTATAGCTGCTGAATGGGTGACTTTGTCATAGGATATCTGTGTTAAAAATATTAATAGATACCAACCTCATAAAGAAATATTGAAAAGCAGATTCTGTTGTGTGGAAGTCAATTAGTTGTGGTTCAACTTATCTTTTTAGATCATTGGAACTTAAGCTGATATTGAGAATGAAAATGAGCATAGCACTACACAAACCTTTTAGTGGCTTTGGTTAAATTGAGAAAAGCATTGGCAATTCAGTTTTCTGGCTCTGGAGAGGAAATGGTGTTTTAGCCAGACCATTAAATACAGATTTTGACATATTAATCATGAAAAGCTGTGTGGGTAAATCATCTGTCTCATGCTGGAGACACATGAGTTCTGTTTCCAGCTCTTCTCTTAGTGACGTTGCAAGAGGGAATTTCCTTGGCCTTTAACGTGTTTAGCAGGAAGTCTTGTGCAATACTGAGGGACATGAAATTGCTTCTCTGGAAAAAATGAGATTGTGCGAACCTGTTTTATGGAGCCTTAACCAAACACACTGAGTCTCCAATGTTATACTTCTATTTTCTGTGCCAGTCATCAGGCTTCTTTCCCTGCTATGATTATACTGTAATTCTCAAATTAATAGATGGAAAATGTGAAGACTGTTACAGTATCTGAAATTGAGGTAATGCTTTGTCTTCAGTCTTGGGAAATTGAAAGGCTTGCATAAACCTGAAATTCACACTGATGATAGAGACTAAAGTTGCACAAAGTTTAAAGCAGAAGGAAGTTAGTTTCAAAATATTACATGTCTTTAGAGAGAGGGCATCCTGCCATTTCTGCCTAGAATACTTTTTAATGAGATCAGTCACGAAAACCCAAATCTGCCTGATTGTGTGATCCGTTCTAACAGGTGCAGAAACACTTGTATGGGTAGAACAGAACTAGGTTACAAAAACTGCGGACACCCCTGACTGATCATCAGGACAGGAGGACCTGTCTTTCCTTACTACTGATTCAAAGTTAACTGGCAAACTGAGGAAATACTAGTTAAGATACTCATGCTTTTTGCCTGTCATGTCCCTAAAATTATAGGTTTGTGCCTTTGGTGGAAGGTGGATGTTGTATCCAACTATTATTATATTAACTTTTCTCTTAGGTTTATCTGGTCCAATTTGCCCATCTTGCTTTCCACCTAAGCGTTGGTTTTGTTGTGTTGTAGATGTTCTGATACTTTAGAAGGAGTGATAAATGGCTGAAAAACAGACCTGGTTTTGAGCTACTTGTATTGGTGGCATCAGAGAGTTTAGTGCATGGGTGTCTTAGTATTTGTGTGTACAACCTTAGAAAAAAGGAAGATTGTGTATCCAGAAAAGGCTCTCTGGCCTCAGTCTTGGGAAGAGATGGAAGTGAATGAAAGGTATGACTGAAAAATTCTCTTCTGGGCCTCTAATAATCGTGAGCTCTCTTAAAAGTAGAGCCATTTCTGCTGTGTCTTGCTCAGTCTGGCTTTGTTCTGTAGTAAAATTCATATATTGGCTTGGTTTTATTATTATTATTTAACTGCTGGAAAATGTTTTGTGTGATTTAAGAGGCGCGCTTCCCTGGGAGAGGTGCTGAAAGCTTGGAGCACTTTTGTGGTTGTAGTGACGCATTAAGTGTTTTGTGCTGTTACCAGAGGAGTGAAGATGTATTTGTACAACTGGCTCTCTTGTGCGCTTCGTCTGTGAAACAAAACCGTAGTAATCATTAGAGAGGAGTGTCTGACTGGAGATAAAGGTATTGTTCAGTGAGAGGCAGACAGCTATACTGTTTACATTTGGCCTTGAGTCCGTTTTGAGGAAAATTAAGAAACAATTTCGCTGGCAGGGTTTACACCGTTTGCTTGGGTGAGCTAGGATGTGCCTGGTCCAATTACCACGTCCACACCTTTAGTGATGTTAATTCCCAGAACCAGGAAAAGATTTTCCTTGCGTTGTGGAGCGTAGTTAGAATAAGTACTAGGGAGAAGTGCATGATTTTTGTGTACATCAAGGTACCCAATACATCATTTCTGGTATGTGTGCTGGGATTGAGCGTTGCAGTGTGGAGACTCTGGAGAAGACTGCTGAGCATTTCCTTTGGAGGTTATATTTGCAAGGATCCCTTCACTGTTGAGAACCATGACTGTCTTTTCCTTGCCATTTCACAGCACTCCTAGTCAGTTGAAAGTTATTTTTATTCGTATTTTGGTGAGGCTGCAGATGATGTTAAAACTTCTCTCATTTGTGTGAACAAATCTAGTTATATCTTAGAGAATTAAATAGCTCTGTGCCCTAGTTGAGCACAATGAGCTCTACAATTGGCAGCAATGGTCAAAATTGTCGCTAATTTCGTTTCCTGAAGTAAGATTTTGTGGGAGGGGGTATCTTGTGGGTCTGTCTATATCCCCCCCCACCCCAAGAACTTTTTTGTTGTTGTTGCATTTTAATCAAGCTTTGAGTAGAGGCCTCCAAAGCTAGTTGTACTCTTCAAACCTTATACAGATGGGTTATGCCAGATAGAAGCAAGAAAATTCTCAGTATTTTACTAGGAGAAAAATCACAGCATAGATTTCCATACTAGACCCTGGCTTATCCCCGTGGAAGGATGGTACTGCAGCTATTCTAACCTCTGGAGAAGCATCAGTCACACGTGTATCCTGTTTGATAACAGGAAATGCAGTTTTAAGGCACTAAGAAATTAGGTTTAATCAGTTCCACTTATCAGAAAAACTGTATTTCTGTTCTGTTGAACAGTGTTATTGTTTGAATGCTTGGCTTTCTTGTCTTAGCTTTTATTTTGCTCTGTGTTTTTGGAGTACTGGTTGCATCATTCCAGTAATAGAACTTTGGAGAGTGCTGGGTAATGAGATGAGAAGGGTTGTTTTTAAAGGTACTGTTTCATTTCTGTACAATTGTAGAGCTTTTTGACTTCTATGATTAATCAAATCTGGTTTTCCTTAAGTAGAAGTAGGGGAATACTGAAGGAGTTTGGAAGGATTTTTTTTTCCGGGTTTTAATACTGGATTTTCAGTTTGTGTTGAATAAACCTGTAGAAACTCTCTTAAATTCCATGTTGATGGATAGATAGATTCCATGTTGATAGATACTATATGTCCTGCTCCTGAGAAAAGATGCACAACATTTGGGTTCCTGATATTCATATACATAATATAAAATGATGAATTCATTCAGGAAGATCTTGCATCAGATGGTAGCTTGTGTAAATTTCTCTGCTGAGATAGGTGTACTGAGCTCTGTGTTTAATGAGTTTTTCTATGAAGTGATGGATTTCTTTCTAGGGAAGCATATACTCCAGTGTTGCTTGTGTGTCGTTCGTGGTATAGATTTAAATTTCGTTGAAAAATCATACACGTTTTTTTGAATGACAACAAGATTTACACTTTGCATTTTAACATTCAAAAAAACAAATAGATACATCCAAAATTAGTCTTAATACTTCTGAATACTCTCATGGATTATTTTTCTTAGAGAAGTGCTTATTAAAAGAAAAACTGGATACAGAAGGTTTTATTCTAGTTCTGTCTACAGCAGAAATGTTAGATAACTTGATTGTACCCAGTTTTCCAAAGTGATGGAAGTATGTACACCATTCTTTTCAATGGTCACCTTTTTTTAATTCAACCCTATTTCTGCATGTATAGGTGGTTGCTGAACATCCAGATGCTTCAAGTGAGGAGATTGAAGAATTGCTCGAATCGCAGTGGAACATGCTTAGTGAAAAACAGAAAGCTCGCTATAACACAAAGTTTGCCATAGTGACCTCCCCCAAATCTGAAGAAGACTCTGGTAAACGTAAAACTGTGCTAGTGTACTCTAACTAAATTTGATATACATAGTGGCGTTAAACTAAGCACATATTTGAGACCCTGTAGGGAAAACAGCTTTCCCTGTTTTCCAGTTTTAATTCTTGGTGTTTGTGCCAATAGCAAAGGAATGCCAATGGTTACAATAAACGCAACCCACGAAGTCTACATTTCTTGCTCATTGTTCTGAAAAGTTGTTATATGTAAACCTTCTGCTGTTTAGACATTGCTGATTTCTCATTCTTCTTCTGCCCATAAGCAGCTGCCATTGCATCCACTGCCTGTTACAAGTGGATGGTGGGAAGGGAAGATGAAGTGTTACTACTAGTAAAATTTGAGGTGTTGTTTCTATAGAAGAGCTAGAAATGGTTTAAAAAATTTAATCAGTGCTACACCTTTTCTTGATATATACCTAAAGTGTATTACTTCACATCATCATCAACTCAGGAAGAAGTATTCCGAACTTTATTCTGAAACCTTCATCCATTTGGCATTTTATTGTTCTCCTCAAAGTTTATAGGACTTTGTACAAGATTGCAATTCCTTTATTTTTTTCCTGTTTTTATTTTTTTGTTGCTGTTTTCTGGTGTTTGGTTTTGATAAACAGTCTCAATTACTTTGCAAAATATTTGAGGGGGTTTGGAGTCACTTATTTGAGAAAGGAGGGAAGATAGTTTGGCATTTGCATGAACTTTATCAAATTTAACTAGCTATAATTTTTCAAATTTAAATAGCATTACAGCACTTTAAGAAGACTTACTATGGAAGTATTAGACGCCAACAGGTGCTGCTTTGGGCAATGACAAGAATGAGAGGGAGTGTTTGAAAGTTTGTGAGACTTGGAAAAACTTGTATAAAAATGGCAGTCAGTTTTGTTAACTATCTGTGTGTGTGTGAAATAACATCATTTTGTGGAAAATTGAAAAGTTTTTAACTTTAAATTTTAAGTGTTAAATATTTGGATATCAGTTTAAAAAAAAAACACATTCTGTATCTCTCAAGGTTCATCATTGAAGAATATTGGAGAGGCCAAACGTAAAGTGTTTCAAGACTCACCTAAAAGGAGATCAAGATCCAGAAGTAATTGAAATTTGTGTTGTGTGCAAATAGCTCATCATTATAAGTAGCTATTGAGTGTATTTTTTTTATGTAATCGCCCACGTATCATAATCTCTTTATTTTATCTCAGATGTTGTCTTCCTTGACATTAGAACTTTAATGGATCCCAAATTAAATATCTTAACACTGTAGTGCTGAATTTTGTTCACCTTCCTCAGTGTCATATTGCAAGAAATGTAATTGAAATTGTACCTGTACCAGGTGTTTCTAGTACATATATTGTGTACATTTATAGCTATCTACAGATGATAAT
>NW_020956863.1:20211-21992 GCF_003031625.1 Empidonax traillii
TGTCTTCCTTGACATTAGAACTTTAATGGATCCCAAATTAAATATCTTAACACTGTAGTGCTGAATTTTGTTCACCTTCCTCAGTGTCATATTGCAAGAAATGTAATTGAAATTGTACCTGTACCAGGTGTTTCTAGTACATATATTGTGTACATTTATAGCTATCTACAGATGATAATATGTCAGTTCGATTGTTCCCCTACTCAAATCCTCTTATCTTAAACTTGGAAAAATATTGTGGGATTTCTTTTGCTGGCTTTTTGTAAGTAGCAGGTTTTCCTGGAGCCATTTCAGTCTGCTTTGTGGATTCAGAGTCTGATCATAGAATATGTTCTAGATTGTTTAGATAAGAACATTAATTTGAAAATTATCCATATTTTCAAGTTGCTATATTTTTAATATTTACAGATATTTGTTCCCACTGGAATAGAATGCTTGTAGCTGTAGGGCAGTTCTCAGTTAACATATCTGTGCCCCTGAAGCTTGCAATCTTCATACTAATAGTATTCTGTAGCTTCATAAACTAGGGAGTACTGGAGAGTGTAACGATGTTGTAATTTCATCCTGATGAAACAGACCACTTCCTAAACCCCTCCCTGAGTGTTTGAAGTGCAAGTAGTAGCTGAGCCTGTGGCAGGGGTATGTAGATTACTCACTGACCTTTTGTAATTTAGCAGCAGCGTAAACCGTACAGTGAACAATCATCTAAATACGTGAACGAGTTTGTGGTTTAAAATGACCAGTGTGGTTCTGTTCATAGGATTCTGGTTCATAAAGGGATCTTACAGTCTCCTGTAAAAATAAGTAAGCTTGTTAGAGTTTGGAGTTGCCATTCCAGAAGGAGAATCAATTTGTATGTTTGGTGATATCTTGTCTTTTTCAGAGGCCCCTTAATAGATGTCGCCAGTATCTTCATCTGTAACAGTTGGAGAACTTAAAGTAGACTTAAGGAGGAGACTTACAAATTAATTTTAGTGACAAAAGCGTCAGGAGAGCTAAAAGCTGTGTAGATCAATCACGTGCAGTCTCGTGATATGAAATAAATGTTGGGCAGTAACACTGAGGTGTTAAACTAGTTCTTATACAGGTAGACTCATCTTTCTAAAATAACTTGAGTATGAAGCAGTTGATTTGGATGTGTTCTAGAGTTAGTCTTCAGCACCAGAAGCCAGATCCTAAGTGTTAAGAGGTCATCAAACTGTGTTAATGTTTAACCATGTTTTAAAGATAATGACTGAAAGAAAAGTACCTTAAATAACTAGATCAGTTCAAAATAATTTCAAAGTGGGTTTTAGATTATTTTTCATGTAAGTTTCCCCCATCCCCCATCCCAAGGTAATTTACATGGAAATAAAAGAAACCAAAAAAAGAGGACAAAGGAACCTACAGAAGATTTTGAAGTTCAGGAAGCACCTAGGAAAAGACTCAGGATGGATAAACAGAATAATCGGAAGGTAATTATGTCGTTGGTTTGTTTGGGTTGATTTATAGCAGCACCAGTCACATTGCTGTAGTTAAGTTTGTCAGCATTTCCATTTTCAGGATTAAAAAAGTACTAGATCGTACCAAAGTGTTGTAAATGTTCAGATACATGTGAGCTTTGTTTTGAGAATGGAGGTATGACTTAAACCATGGCGAACATGTCACTGAGAAAATCTGTTTCCCGAAGGAATGTGCAGAGGGAGGCGTGACCTCTCCATGTTGTCATGCTTTGTAGTTCTTTTTCTTCCCTCCTGATTTGGAGTTCAGTTTTACAGGAAAGTAAAAAAAAAAAAAAAAAA